>NC_068404.1:11235079-11535079 GCF_023724105.1 Carassius gibelio | reverse complement strand
GAAATGACTAAAACATCAAACCCTCCGCCACAAAAACCCAGACAAATGAATACAACTGAACAAAGCAAAATCAAATTAGATTAACTTTCTTTAAAAAAAAAAAATTAAGTACTATAAAATGCATCAGATTACTGCATAAGAAGAGTATGCAAATAAAAAAGACTTGCGCAACTGTTTGCTTAGATTAATATTTTGTCCGTTGAATGTGGAAGCTTTGGCCTCAGTGAGAGCAGATTTGATGCACACTAATCAGTTATACTTCCAGTCCTTTGTTAAGAAAAATGGATTGAGCCCGAGGCCAGTTCTGCTGGCAAACAGAAGTTCTGCATGCCGTGCACAGACCTGCCGTGCTAGGTATGAAGATCATTCCTGGCATTTTTCCTCCTGTTTTCTGTGTCTGTGTAAAACTGTGCACTGGATGAAATCAAATACATTATTTTACACCATTTCTCCCTGGAAGCTGTCGGTCTGTGAATGATCAACAACAGCAAACAGAGTAAAATGCATCTATAGATAAGGTGAATGTGGATCACTGGATTTGTGATTTATGTTTAAAGCGAAACGTATGTATTCATTCCTCTTTGACTCAAGTAAATCGGCTGCAAACATTAGCTCGTCCAATCATTACATACAGGTGGGTTAGCATGGAATGTTCTTGACTTTCCCTCCCGACTCGAGTTCCTATCTGAACCTTGATTCACAGTGGAGCTGCATGATGATGTGTGTCACATCAAACCCTCTCTTAAGCTTCGTAAGCTTGAGCTACAAAAAATGGGAGTGAGAGAGAAGGAAACTAAAAGAAGAGGAAGAGAGAGAGGAGAGGGCAAATTGGAACATGTCTTAGGGGGAGTGCCGGTGCCTCTCTGTACTTTAATGTTATAACCTGCCTGATCTTAAATGTTTGTCCTTACATCAAAAAGTTATAGAGACCATAAGTGCCACAAATGCCATCTTAGGCTTCAAAAACAGAACCAATGTTAGGTAGTGATTATTAATGAGCTTTAAATTTGAAGAAACCCAGTGAACTTTACTCATAAAGAGACAGTTCACCAAAAAATAATAATACTGCAGTTATCATAAATTCTTAATTTCTGGCTTTCTTTTTTTTCTGTGGAAGAAAATGTCAGGGTTTTGTTTTTATATATGGAAAAACAATCTTCAAAGTACCCTTTTATTTCACAGAAGAGAAAAAGTTATATAAGTTTGGAATGGCATGATGGTGAGTAAATGATGACAGAATTTAAAAATTGTGGTGAACTGTCCCTTTAAATCTCTTTAGTTTGTGGTGTGGTCGTTTCTTTTTTTTTTTTTTTTTTTGTTGTATATTGTATATTATATTGTATTAGCATTTTCTCTTACATGATAAAACATAAAAAGATGTTTCTGGCCTCCCTCTCCCTTACAATAGGTGCCAAATAGATGAGCTGTGCCTTTTGAAACAATGTATGAGGGCCAGCTGCACCTCTCAGGGTTATGACATAAGGGTATTCTTTTACACAGATAAACAGAGCACAAAGGAGCTGAATAAGTTAGCTTGAAGGCGTTACAAGCAGACTGTGACACAGGTATACGCTTCATCCTCAGGTGTCAACCACAACTGAGCGCAGATACCTCCCGAGTCCTTTTGACTGATGGGATACGCTTAGTCTTAATTGACATTTTTGCATTTTGACTAAAGGGCTAGGCAGTGAAGTCACCTCTGGGGTTTTATTACGGTGGAGAAATCCTGCCCACAACTCCTTCAGTACCTCTGCAGGTTTCATTGGAAATGACTGTTATTAGCTGTTTGGATGATGTGGTAAAAAAAAAATAAAAAAGGAAAGCCTTTCCCCTCCCTGAAACCATTACAGAGCAAGTGGTTGCCAATGATAGCTAATTGTCCAATCTTTTTTTGAGAGGGAAGTCTCCCTTTTTAGGTTCTCTCTCTGTTCTCCCCTGCCAACTCGGTGGTTGAACATGAAGACGAGTGAGTCACTGTGCATTCTTTGGATGTTCAGTAAGAAACAGACAGTAATGACACGCTGCCTGCATGAGAGTGTAATAAAACCAAAACAAGAAAAAACAAGGAGCGCCTGTGTGAAACGTGATTAGGAGAGGAGAATGGGGACAGCCTTTGAAGATTTTAATCAGCGGTTAACGTATTGGAAAATGACTCGTAAGGCATCCCTCAAAGCGCCGCCATTCCTATTCCTCTGAATATTACAGTTTACCCAGTATGCCACTAATACAAGCGAAAAAATGTTTCATGGACAGGAATGTGTTTAATTAAGGAGAGCTTGAAGTGTGTGCCAGAAGCGAACGGAAGCAGTGTGAGGGGTTGCAGTAAAGGATTGTGAGTGATGGATGCGTGGGGCTTCCCACACTGAAAGAAAAGCATGAGTCAGTGTGCAAATTACTAAATTATGGAGAACCTGTGGATGAAGCAACGTGGATTATATCTGCTCAACAAGTGAGTGAGTAAATAGGGCAGTGAGCGGTCTTTCATAAAGAGGTTGAGTAAGTACATAAGCGCAGAAGTGAATGAATAGGACTCTCTCTTTATAAGTATCCATTAGTCAGACACTTTTATCCCAAATTATTTACATTGCCTTGAATTCATATTTTCTGTCACGTATGTCTTTGGAATCAAATCCATGGCCTTGGCACTGCTAGCGCCATTTTGTTGAGTTGGAATTACAGGAACATCAGTCAAGGCATGGCGTTGTTCTGTGAAAATTCCCAAGAAATTACAATCATTTCAATGGGAACCAGCATAACTAAGAATTTTGCTTCACTGACTCACGGTGGCTAAGAAATTTTCCTTCTAATTTCACATCAGGCTCCAATTTGCTGAACATCAACCAATAGAAAGCCTCTCTAGCGACATCCATGTGTGTAGAGATTTGCAACAAAGTGAAACTAAACGTCCAAAAAAAATGAAATGAAAAATGAAAATTTTACAAATAAAATAAGAAACTTTAAATTAAACTTTAGCTCGGCCAGTAAAATTGTGAGTAATTTTTACATAGTCAAAGCATGGCAAAACTTAGATTTTACTCAATATAGCACCAAGCTTTAAAAATGTGTGTTACTCAGAAACAATGTAGTAAATGTAGTAGATATCATGTAGAGACCATATTTACATAATTAGTAATGCAGCACTCACTCGAACACAAAGACTTCGATACTTGGCACACACTACACAATGACAGTAACATTTATGGATCATTTTTGAGTAAGACTGTGTCAATTTGAGTAGAAAAATAGAAAACGTAAAATCGCTACGGTGATAAAACAGTATTTACTTCACTGCAGAATCATTTTATCAGTGAATTATATATATATATGTTATATATAAGTGAATTAATTAATTGAATAGTTCACAAAAATTTTTTTAAATGACCTCAAATTTACCCATCATCACCCAGACAGCAATAGTGTTGGCGAGTCTCAATTGGCCCAGAGTCTCCAGATGTGGGCCAGATCTGGTCTAGGCAGGCCATCCAAGATGTAAATGAGTTTGTTTCTTCGTCAGATTTGGAGAAATTTTGCATTACATCACTTATTCACCAATGGATCATCTCCAGTGAAGGAATGCTGTATAAATGAAAGTCCAAACTGCTGATAATCCACAAGTAATCCACTCAACTCCATCAATTAATTTCTTGTGAAGTGAAAAGTTAGGTATTTGAAAGAAACAAATCATTAATGCGTTTTAACGTCAAACCATCACTTAAGGCCAAAATACATCCATAATCCAAAATATTCATAATAAAATAAGATTATTTCTATTTAATCACTCACCAATTTATTCTCTCACTGACTCATTCATTCATAAAGGGTTTGAGTCATTGAAGAAGTGAATAAATGACATGAGTGAGTGAGTGAGTGAGTGAGTGGACCCTGGGCAGCAGCAGCAGTGGCAGTGTGAAGTGCGGATCAGTGTGGAGAGCAGTAAAGCTAGTCTTTAATCTGGCTGCAGCAGCTGGCTGCATCTGACAGCACAGAGGTTCTCATTATCTCCTCACTCCTCCACTCCGCTCTCTCTCATGTGGTCACACAGCTGCAAGTGGCGTGCCTTGACCCCATCACTCCCAATGCACTTGGGACTTTCCACCAGAGAGCGAGAGACAGAACTGTGAGTTGGAGAGAACGAGAGACAGAACAGGATAGAGACAGACAGGTCACAGAGTTAGGATAGAAAAAAACCTGTAAAACAGCAGAGAGAGAGAGAGAGAGAGAGAGAGAGAGAGAGCAAGTCTTTTAATCACAGTTTGAACAAAAATGAGGGCCTCCTGACATGCTCTGTTATGTTTCAGTGGTGTATTGTAAACACATCTCATGGCAGAACAGCGCAGCACACGCGCTGACATTTCAACAGCTCATGAGAGACTGCTACTGAGACAAATTATGATCTTTCTACAGCAAAAGTATGACAGGCAGCTGATTGGCCGTGCACATTTAATGTTTTGTGATTATGAAATGGAGTGTAGCTTGTAACAATAGCAGCGATGGAGCATTCACAAGTTTAATGACTCATACATTTCTCGCCTGCGGCCAAGCTCTCATAACTCAGAGGAGGGGAGTGCAGCCGTGCCGCTGTTAGTTTACGCACATCATACTTTGTGTATACAGAGGTGTATAAATACAATTATATTTGATTAGATGCTGAAAGAAATTGGTTTTATGACGTTTAGTCATGGTTGTTGAAAAATAAGCAAAACGGTCAATGTGTAAATATGCTGTTAGGTGGTCGGTGTGAAAGACATTAAAATGCATCAATGGTTTTTCAAGAGTAACACCTTAGAGAGAATGCCTTCATATTATCTCTGGCACCTGTAATTGCTTTCAGTTGAAAGATTTACATGAGCATACAGAAACAGTGTCTGCTACATGCATTCTTGTGCTATCTGGTATCTGTTAAACAGAAAAGTTTAAGAACCATTGGCCATTTAAACTTCTAATTCAGTGGTTCTCAACCTGTGGTTCGTGCCCCAAAAGTTGCAAATAGTTGAAAGTTTATTATGCAAAGCACTGCAGATTCAATAGGCTATCATTTATTTCTCAGACATTCACCATAGACTATTGGGGGGGGGGGTAAAAAGAGAATCACCTTATTAAAATTTAGTGTACCATCGGAATGGTTTTGAAATTGATAGTTCAAGGTAAATATACATACAGTTTATTTATGTAATACTGCCAATTGTTTTTGTGTGTGAAACAGTTTTTCTGATAAACAAAGCATTCAGCATGTGAACCCATCTCTCTCTGTGTGTTAGCAGTGTCTTGAGGTGGTTGGTGACTCAAGGATTTCCCCATATGACCAAGAGCAGACATGACTGTGTTTACGACGATGTCAAAATGTAAAAGTGATTTATAGTTATGACTAACCACACGGTACATTAAATTGTTCTCCTTTCCTTGGCAATGTTTCTTTAGTTCTAAAATTTTTAAATAAATCATTAAAAAATGTGTTCAGTGCTTCCACCAATCATACAGTAAGCATTCACTAACCTCTCACATTCAATAATAGTTTCACTAAAGTAATGATCATTTCAATAAAGTAATTTCAAAAAGACTTTTGATTTATTTGAATCTGACCATTGTCCGACCAATATTACAGAGAGAGAGAGAGAGAGAGAGAGAGAGAGAGAGAGAGAAATAATCTGTATACATATACATACACACACACACACACACATATATATATATATATATATATATATATATATATATATATATATATATATATATATATATATATATAGCCAATCATATGATAAGCATGATAAGCAATATCACACAAGCAGGGAGAACAATATCAAACAAGTGATGTCTTTGTCACGTAGACCCATAGACTAGAAAACAAGTGCAAATGTGGTTTCAAACAATGTTTCAGTAAAGAAGTGAATATTGTGCACAATTTGAACACAGTATTTTGCGTTTTAATTAAGTTTTGCCAACAAAAATATTACCTATAAAGCCACAGCAGAACTGCTGGTGTTTAGTGTTTTTAAGTTTCTGAATGAATCTGCGTTTTGAATGAATCTTGTGAATCAATGATTCAAAGGTCCATTCATAAAGAAAGCCCTTTACTTCATTCCTGAAATAATCGACTCATAAAGACATTTACCACCATCTGCTTGTAGTTACATCATTACATTTATATATATATATATATATATATATATATATATATATATATATATATATATATATATATATATATATATATATATATATATATATATAAACATTAAAGGGATAGTTCACCAAAAATTAATTAATTAATTAAGTCTATCATCATTTACTCACCCTCATGTTGTTTCAAACCTGAATTACTTACTTTTGTTTTTGCACAACATAAAATAAGGAATTTTGAATACTGTTTTGGTCACTAGTGATTTTCATTGCACGTACAAAATATAGTGAGGTGTTTCTCAAATTATCTTCTTTCATTTTCCATATTTTACGTTAGGCCATTGTAGCCTAAACATTTCATACAATTATAAGTTTAAATGATCTTTTGGGGGCATTTTGTGATTAATTAGAATAATTAATAGCAGTACCCTGTATTAGATTAAAATTTGTAATCGACTGACAGCCCTAATTATTTGTAAAACCATAGATGGATTTTGTTTTACGTGTGCCTCTATCTCTATACCTACAGTACCCCAGTCATATACTGAACCTGCTGATCCAGGATAGAAGCCACATTAAACACTTCATGCTCCCTATTAAACAAGCACTTTATTTGTTCTTCATTTATTTTTAAAAGAAACGCTCTTAATAGGATGTTAAGGAAGATTCAAAGTCAGGACATTTGCATCAAAAGTTAAGTCCACTGTCCTTACTCTCCACACTACTGTCTCAGTTTATACTGGACTGGTACAGTATCTTTGTAATTTTGTCTGGCTCAACCAGACAGTTGTGGGCAGAGTTGCCAGAAAGACTGGCTAATTGTACTTTGTGTAAACAGACACTCCGTTAATTTTATGTTACTTGACATGTTTTCAATTTGCTATAGGCTAGTTAGCTTGCTAGAAGGTTTAAAACATGTTTGGAGGAATTATTACTAGAACTATGATTGTAACATTATGTAACATACTTATAATTTGTTTACGCAAAGATTTCTTAAGATTTGAGCCCAAAAGTTTGAGCTTTTTCTTGCAAAACAATGTGTTGGAGCCACATTGTTGATCTTAAATCACGTCTCACATCATCTGATCAGGTTCAGGATGAACGCAGACTCAGTAGCTACTGTATCCTAGATTCACACAGCTCTAAATAAAGCAATAAAAGCCTGGTTACAGATGCTCTCATCAATATGGGTGACCACAGCTGGGCCGCCGGCACATCTGCTCTTGAGGTCACCCATCCCTCCACATTATGAGAGTCCATGATGATGAATGTACAGGCCTCTGAGAGCGCGCTGTGGTCCCTATGTGGTCTCATACTCACATTCAGCCAGGTTTAGACTCGCTCTGCTCCAAACCAATTAGCGAGCAGCATGTGTTCTGATGTGCATTTGAAGATACGGTTGAGGTAAAGGCTAATTTAAAAGTTAAAACGACACATCTAATGACTTGTTGAGCGATCTCTCAGTGCTATTAACCTGTAAAAGGTCATACTGATGAAGATCTATTGAAGATTCAAACTATTGCACTGAATGTTATGTTAGGACCAGCAAACTCTATGATGACAGTTTCTCTTCTTATACATTTTTAAATGTAAAATCCTAATGTATCATGTATGCTGAAACTTAAATCAGTGTCTGGCCAGTGTTGTCCATTAATACTATGAGTTTTGGCCTGAAGTGCCAAAAACAAAGCAGGTCATCACCTTAAGTAAGTGGCAATAGAAGAAAGACTTATTCATGTTTGCTCAACTTTATGGGTGCTTTCACACTAGAGTTTGTGGTGCAAACCCGAGTCTGTTTGACGTCAGAGTTTGGTTCATTTGGTTGGTGTGAAAGCTGTTTTCCGAACTCGGTGCACACACCAGAGAACCACACCCATCAGCCTTAAAAGGTGGTCTTGGGTTCAGTTAATTTGAATTCTGGTACGTTAGGGACATGCCCGAAACCAATTGCCTCATCTATAAAGGCTTAAATAACAACTAAAATTAATAACAATTGCAGTTTAGTGGTAGATAATAATATATACTGTATTACATGGATTATCCAACAAGCACAAAGTTATTGCTTGTGAATTGTGAGTCCATAAAGCCTGTGAAGACTGACTAAAGTGTGAACTTTACTTTAGTATTTTAAGATACACTACCAATACTGAAATATTATAAATATTATACATATTATAATACTTTTATCAACAATGATGTGTTAAATTGATTAAAAGTGATATGAAAAATATAAAAACATTTATAATGTTACAAAAAAATTTAAATTTCAAATAAATTATATTTTACTTTCTAAGTATCAAAGAGTCCTGAGAAATTTTTTTATAATGGTTTCCACAAAACTGTTAAGAAGCACAACTGTTTTCAACACTGATAATAATAATAAGAAACGTTTTTTGTGACGCATATTAAAATGATTTCTGAAGGATCATGTGACACTGAAGACTGGAGTAATGGCTACTGAAAATTCAGAATTGCCATACGGAATAAATTAAATTTAAGTTATATTCAAATAGAAAACAAGTAATTTTAAATAGTAATTTAGTTTGTGTATTTAATCAAATTAATGCACAATGGACAGATGAACCTGGACTGTGTATTTGTTGGACATTATCTTGATGGAACTTATCGTATACATGGATCTAATGAGAAAACTGTAAATGTATGGCTTTCAGCATTTAATATTGTCATCTTTTCTAAAATCTTTGTAAAAAAATATTTTATTGTTATTTATGTATTTATTTTACTTAATTTATTATTATTATTATTATTATTATGGTCCCACTTTATATTAGGTGGCCTTAACTACTATGTACTTACATAAAAAAATAAGTACAATGTACTTAGTGTGTTCATATTGTATTGTAAAACACTTTTGCTGCTATTGAGGTGGGATAGGGGTAAAGTTAGGGAGAGGGTTGGAGGTATGGGTAAGTTTAAGGGTGGGTTAAGGTGTAAAGTATGGGTCAACAGTGTAATTATAAATGTAATTACAGAAATTAAATACAGATGTAATTACATGTAGTTTTTTTATATAAGTACAATGTAAAAACATGTATGTACACAATAAATACATTGTACTAAATTATTAATTAAAATATAAGTACATAGTAGTTAAGGCCACTTAATATAAAGTGGGTCCATTATTATTATTATTATTATTATTATTATTATTATTATTATTATTATTAGTAGTAGTAGTAGTAGTAGTAGTAGTAGTAGTAGTATTAGTATTAGTATTATTATTATTAGTATTATTATTATTATTATTAAGTCTACCAAGGGGTGGGAATGGTTCTAAGTTTGACCAGTTGCTTTTTGTCTTATACTACTGTTCCCAAAAGAAAATTCAATAAACAGTTGTTCAAAAAATAAATAAAATAAATAAACAAATAAAAATAATTAATGCAGACTTGATAAGAATAAGGGACTTTTTCTAAAGCTTTCCAAAGATCTTACAACACCAAATCTTTAAAGGGATAATTGAAGATATAGTTGCAATGAATGTCCAAAAATAAACATTTGTCATAATTTATTCAAATCATTGCAAACCCATATGACTGACTTTTTTTCGGTAAAAAAAAAAAAAAAAAAAAACTCTGAAAAGTTGCCATAGTCAATGAAGCTCAATAATGTTTTGTGAATGTGTAAAAGGTGAATTTTTATTTTTTGGCATGACTATATGGTGAGGATTAGATTTTGTTAGCAGTAGGGTGGTGTAGCAACTGGTAAAGATGATCAAATCAGTCAGACCCTGCATGGACAACACCTTGAGCAATGTAAATCACTTTTTTTATCTATAAATTAAAAAAAAAAAAAACATATGTGGTACATCAAGAGAAAAAAAATTGTTTGTTTAGAGTACAATTATACATGTCTGTCCACATAAAATACCTCCACATTGAGGAAAAAACATGGTCTGTTTGAACATCTCACTGCAATTACAAAGACTTAACCTTTAAATGAGCAAGCGCAGGATAGTAAACAGCGAGAGACTATCAGACCACACAATCTGAACAATCATTGTCTCACTAAACTTTAATAAGTCTGCATCTATCACAGGCTTCCTCTAAAATGTCTGACCTGAAATAAAAGAGTGCTTTCAGAGAAATAAACTAAAAAGACTGAGAATTACTAGTCTGAGACTCCCAGAGGTAAGATGTCAAACACTTGTCAGGAGGGGGTTAATTGTTCGCAATAGCCTAAGCCTTTGATTATAAAGCAAGACAATTACCACAACCATCATTAGATAAAACAGAGGCCAGACTTAGAGAGAGCCAATTTGCTTGTCCAAATGTCTGGGTACAAGATGAATAAATAGTTTTGTAACCAGTGTAGCAGGGGAAGATGAGTGGCTAAATGACTCATGTTGGCGGAGTTTATGATGAAAGAATCAGTATTCAGAGATGAAGTCATGCCTACAAAAACTTGAGCTCAGGTGAGATTCTGAACCACAGGACAGCAAAGAGTGATGCGACTATGATTACATCTGTAATAGTTAACTGAAATCTCTCCAAGCAACACAGAAATGAAACCGATGCTTTCTTCTCCACCTTTGTTTGCACCTGAGATGTTTGAGGGAGGAAGATCGCATGTCTGTTCTGGATATTATTTTGAATTTGTCAGGCCATTAAAGACTGAAATAACAGGGTGGTTCTTCCTTCAGCTACATGCTGGCAATGGAAAACACCTTTGGTTGGAAAAGTTACGATTATTATCATTTTATTAATTTATTTTTTTAATTGGAGGTGAATCAGAGTCTCAGGCCATAACCATTTCTCAGCTAAACTAAACAAAGCATTGTTTAACCAGATCGTAAGGGAATTATTTTTTCAATAAATCTAAGAAACTTAATTAATTTGATTGCATTGGCAACATAACACCTAAAAATCTAAAACTACTGTAAAAAGATGAGAACAACAGCTCAAACGATGCATTATTTAAAATAAAAAAGTGAATGGTTTAATTAAAATCATAAGCTTTGTGTTTCTGATTTTAAATCTTCCAAAATTGGCCTGTTTTGCTCACAGTTTAAGTTCCTTGCTGTTACCTTGATTTTTGTTCTTTATCAACATTGATTGCCCTTAAAGAAGGCCTACATTTTTTCCCATTTTACAGCAGCACATCAATCCATTTACTGTCCTATAGATTTGTCGTTTATGTTTGCAAACATTATCCTCTCTAATTGTGTGATTGCAGCTGCCATCCGTCTACAGCTCAACTTTCAGACATAATTAGAGCTGAACAACTTCCCTCTTTTCAATTAGAAGATGAGAACGAGGGAGTGGATTTTACCGTAACTGGCCGTGTGAATTATTTTGCGGCCGCCCTACAGGCGAGTTGGAGGTCAGGAGGGGTCGCATCACAGGCTCGTGGTGCAAACTCGTTTTTTTTCCCACCAAACTGCATCTTGTGTGGCTTCGCAATCTTGCCCCCTTGTCTGCACGGGTGCACGAGGGCCATTCTCCAACCACTATCAGCTGAATGTTTAGCTATGCCCACACTCACAGACAGCAGGAAGCTGTAATGATAGAATTGTATCCAGATGATAAGCCGGGGTCTTTTATAACTCATCAGCCAGCACCACGCTCCATGTGCACTTTGGTGCCAATTTATAGGGCCGGCATGTGAACCTGCTGTTGTTGCTGCCGCTTTGGACCACATCACTTAGATCTGAATCACTAAAGCCAGCCTTTCATCTGAGCTCCTGGACAGCAGCTGGGGAAGAGGGAGAGAGCGAAGGAGGCGTGCCCTATCCTCCTCACACTAATTACAACCATACAGCTCCTTTGTCATGTCTGAAGTGGAGAAAGATCAAATGAAGGCAGCGCTTTGTGCTCGGAGCAGGACGTTTAAGGGCAGACCTGTTCATATGGGGGAAAGTCTCAGATCGAGAGGGGATGGGAGACTCAGAGAAAGCAAACAATGGCAGTGCCTCAGCTTTACATCTCAGGTTTTCTTCTAGTTAACCGATTGACTGTCACGTTAATGTTAATTAAGTTTTAATTTACAGTTGGCGTCGCTGGCAGCTCTCCATGCAGAAGCGGAGTTGAGAGGAGGAGTTTCTTAGAGAGTGTCATTGTGTCCGACTCCACAGAGCACACCTGCGTGTTATTGCCTCATAAAACACCTATTAACACTTAGCTGGACTGAGCTGGTAATATATAACTTTAATTATTAGCCACAAATCTGCCAGAACTATTTTAAAAACAATTCTATTGTTCTTCTGGAGTTCAAGAGAGGTTCATCATTCTTCAGCAGTTCATTTAACTGACACTCTTTTTCACACACATGTTCCCCAAAAGGGCAATATCTTTTGTCTCCACTTGGAACTACCTTCAGTCCCAAAACAAGCCGTATGTCAGATTAGCAGACTAATACCGTCCTAGCTGTGGTAATCTCATGTATCATAGGGGACAATAATTCATTTAGATTTGTAGAGTACATAATTTATAGAATTACAGTGCAAGTCGTATGTATACCTGATAAGGATTGTTATTTTTGTATTTTTTTTTTTTTACCTGAAGTGTCAAAATGCATACCTTTACATAGAATGTCTGATTTAATATTTTACATTATTGACATTTTTTGACAATGATAGTTAATGTTATCTGTAGTTAGATTATAGATAACAGTTGGGACACATTTACTAAAGCCTCCTCTCCTGTAGGGGGTCATCTTACATTAGTAGATGGTCCCCTTTCATGATTATCATGACAACCAAACTGCTTTTCACTTCTTTTGTATATTAGATTATTCATCATGTATAATACATGCTAAACTCACCTTTAGATATGATACAATTTAGCAGCAAATGCACACTAGGATCACTAAGGATTTAGCCTTTCTGAAACAAACTTTTGGATAGGCATAAAGGCTGCTCCACTTTTCTGCTTATTCTGGCCAAGTACTCAGACTACCTATTATACTGATAAGAGGCCTGCTTACTATTGTAAGATTGCATAGTCCTAAACGTTAGGGATAAAGTGCAGTCAGCTGGTCATTATCATATAAAAAACCCAGGCAGAGCAGAGGGTCCTGTGTTGGGCTCTTGCATCTCTCTCAGAGAAGTTATTTTGCAGTAATGACAAGATGATGCATTTTTTTTTTTCAGTTATTGTACAGTAACTAGACAAATAATTAATTAAATAGAAAAACATTCTATTAAGTTGCCATTTCTCCAGTCTTCAGTGTCACATGATCCTTCAGAGATCATTCTAATATGCTATTCAAGAAACATTTCAAAGCTGAAAACATCAAACTTGTGATTATTAATATTTTTGTTGAAACTGTGATACATTTTTTTGGTACTCTTGGATGAATTCTTGGATTGCACTGTTTTAAAATATAAATATTTAGTAAGGTCTTTTCTGTCACTTTTAATTTACATTTATTGCATAATTACTGATCTAAATGACCCCACACTACTGTATGGTAGTGTATGTAAGAAAAGAAAGAGGCCACAGGTTTGTATATAATCTAGTGGTCACTATTGAAATTATCTGACTGCAGAATGGCTCGATCGACCAATCAGAATCAATTATTCCAGAATCAAGCCTTGCAAAAAGCAAATGTATCATCTGATTGCTCAATGCCTTTCAAAGCTGAGCTGTACTGAAGATGTGTGCTCTCTCACATCATAACACCTCTAAACACCCAGTGATTCAGGATCTGTCATTTATTATCACCCGTGGAATTTGGCGACAAGACGGAAGTCTGCTCTTCCGTACTGTGGTGGCTCTTCCTAACACAGTGCTAGACAGCATCTCAAGTTTGCCGCCATGCTTTAATCGACTGACTTACACCATCATGATACTACATCAAGTGTTTTAGACCAGCATTTAGCTATCAGTTTTGGTTGTTTTACATGTGTACGCTATGTAATTAGTAGCAAACAAGCCCCCAGATTAGACTGCATGCAAGTGCAGCTCTTCACAACTTCCTACAACTGGATACTGTAGTTGTGCTTGTGTCTGAATACTGCCTCCGGTCTTTAGCTGGGTGGGGCATCCAGCATTCAGAAGTGTGTGTGTGTGTGTGTGTGTGTGTGCAGGGGAATGTAGGCAGGCTGCACTGGGCCAGCACTGATGTGGTAGCACTGCTTCACACACACGTCTAAGGGCAGAGAGTGTGTGAGGATGACTCTATGGGAACACGAGGGGGCCGGTGCACACACTCATCACTGTGAGATGGTCTGTGGTCTGTAGGGAATGATTCACTTCCCACTCAGCCTGTGTGCAGACGACCAAACTCTCTATTTCCAGAAGTATTATAGTAACATGTGGGCCAATGACAAATAAGAATGTCCATGAAATGTAGAATGCTTACATTACATTACATGTAGAAATGTAGTCTTTGTATTCATGTTTGATTCAGATAAGGTTGAAATGTCATATGCTGTAACCATAAAGCAAAAAGTAAAAACATATTTTATATCTTACACGTTATTTTTTTTCATGGTTTAATATTTTTTTACAAATATTTTAAATAATTAATTCAGAAATACATTGTTTTTGGAGGGACACAACACATGATATTACAACGAAACGTGCCTTGTCATCAAATATCAAAATATTTGATGTTTTAAGATAAAAGTTGTAAATATTAATGAACAGGTTCATTCTTTAGATAAAATATATTTTATCTATTTAATTTTAATATATTATATTCAAATGAATACGAATTAGCAAATGTATTATATGAAATAATAATAAATGATTATGTCATGTTAAAGTTTTTTAGGGTTTTTGTCTTCAAGAATGTCAGGCATTTTTCTTCATTGCACTGTAAGGACAGGCGAACGCATACATTTTTTAATTAAAGCCCCAGCAAAATATTAATATGAATTTTAATTCAGAAATTAAAAATATGCTTATCACAGAAGTGGTGTATTTAAATCCCTGTATGTATAAACTGATTTCAACAGATCCAGACAAAAAAGCATTGTGGCAAACTGACCCATGTGTCATTGATTTAGCAATATCATTACATTAGCTGTTTACGATCGGATGTAGTTCTAATATTTTGCCATCAAACCTAACTTTTCTCATAATGATATAATCCTCCTTTTGTTTCCAAAATCTCTTAAATCCATTCCATCGTTGTTTTGCTTAATCCCTGGACTCATAAAGTCTTGTGCAGAAATCCCTGATACAGCTTGTATTAATTTCAGTGGAGAATTATGTATTGTGTTTGTTCCCATGTATCACAGCACACATTTCATTACTAAAAAAAGGACCCTGCGCTCGTCATCTGGATCATTAGAGCAAATTTCAAACATGATAAAGACAAACTGAAATATTGTTTGTTGTTGACTAAAAAAAAAAAAAAAAAAACTGAAGGAAAAACAGGAACATGGATCAAATCCAATCATGTGTTTGCTTGAGGCTTATATGGAGATGGTGAGAAAAGCATGTGTTTGTCCCACAGTGAATACAGAAAACATCCTATTTCAGCTGACAGAAATCCTATCAGCCTCTGTGGCTCTTTGGGCTTCCCATAGATGTGATGCTCCTAATTGCTGCTGGCAGGAGACTGACCATGTTAAAAATAACTGTATAAGTACTGTGGTATCATATATCTGTTACACAACACTGCTCTCAGTAAATTGTGGCTATGACACATGTCGAGGATCTGGCGTGGTTCTGGCGGCGACGGCCCGCGAGCAGCTGGGCCACTCCGCTGCTGCTGGCGGAAACGTAACGTTTCCACCAGGCGACCCGAAGCATTTGAACTCGGAAGGCAGAGGGAAGTTCAGCTTTACCAGGGATCAAACGGCCTATAGGCTCCAGCCACCACAGCTGGCCACCGATCCGGGGGGAACACCCTCGCTGTGGCTTTCTCAACAAATATTAAAGACCGTTCCTTTCGTAGGGACAGGGCTGCTCTTTCTACCTCTGCCAGTTTGTGGTTGTGTAAATAAAAACTGCCATGGACTCATTCATTTGAACGTTTAATATCTGAGAATCTAGTGAAATCTCAAAATACACAAGAAAACATGCACATGTTCTGTTTACCAGCTGCAGAAATACTTTCGCAGGCCACATTCTGCTGTGCTTTTCCATCACCACCCCCCACCCCACTTTGGATTCACAACAAAAATGTGTATTAGCATACTTGTTCATATGCTAAAATTATGCCAGTGCTGACTAACGTATCTCAACATTTCTAAGCTGGGAACAAAAACGACAGTCTCCATAACAACACTGAACATGTTTGTGTAAGCAATTCATTAAGTGATGCTCCATTGCTGTCGTGAATCAGTCAGAATTATGCTTCTGGCTCCCGTACGCTCTTCAAACTCTAGTCGCCAAATTGTATGTGAGTGCAGTGTTTACTGGACGGTAATACAACGAAGTTAAGCAAACTTTAAGTATTTTCATACCACAGGTAATCAACTTAGTATTGAGCTTGGCTTGTTTCCTTGACAGTAAGCAAGCAATTATAGTCTACTGTAAAATGCTCTGAGGATTACTCTGCCTCTTTTCCAAATCGCTGTACTGCGAGCTGCTTTCACCGGTAAACAGAAGATAATTACTCTGAGATTGTGATTAGCGCTTTAACCAACTAGAACAAAATAGTTTTTCACCTGTACAGACAGACACTAGCAGGGGTTTCTGTTGTCCTGCATATTCTGCAATCACTGTGTAAGAAGAGTTCACACCAAAATGAAAATTAGCTGAAAGTGTACTCACCCTCAGGCCATCTAAGATGCAGATGCTATTTTTTTATTTCATCAGATTTAGAGAAACTTAGCAGCACAACACTTGTTCACCAATGGATCATCGGCAGTGAACGGGCGTCAATCAAACAGCTGATAAAAACTTCACAGTAATCAACAACACAAGTCCATCCAGTCCATCAATTAGCATCTTTTTAAAACAAAATCTGCTAAATCAATCAAGGATTTTTACCTTTAAACAGTCGCTTTACACATAATGAACATCAATTTGAAAACAAAATGCACTCACATGAGATGAAGCCATTTTATTTTACAGGGACAGGTCACCGCACAGGAGCAGCCACTTTGAAATCACATGACCTGTTGAATGCAACTTGCTTTAAATTTGCTTAAAGGGGTTATGATTTTTTTTTTTTATTATTTTGTACAGTTCTCTGAGGTATACTTATAATGTCCATTTTTACATCACAAACATAATTTAGAAGTAATAGGCTATTTACTGTCCTGTTTGACCCCCCTTGTCGGAACACTTAATTTGTATCTTTCAAATCCTTCAAAGATGGACACTGCTCTAATTTAGGCAAAAAATGCATAAATAACTCAATACATATCAAACGATCTGTAATAACAGACAAAGCAATCAGTAACATTGTCATTTAATTTCAATCTTCCTGAAAGTCCAGCCTTGATTTGTTCTTTGTTTGTAAACAAGTTTGCTGTAAAATGAAGTGGAAAAAGGACCAACTTCTTACTGACGTGGTTTGGATCAAAAAGAAGGCAATGCAAAGACTGTGTTTTTCCCAAGCTTGGAAAAGCACAGTGCCTCGTTTTCTTTGGAGCCATCTTTTTGTTTGGTTTCTGCCCGTATATGCCTCTCTCATCATTTACCTACTACATGTGTGAATCTTTGGGCGGGGATAAACAGGCAGTGCTGTAAAAGCAGGCATTGATCTTCTACTTCAGAGGCAGTGTTTAGCCACACTATTACATCATAGAGTGGCATATTCCACAAGCTGTCGTTTTGGCAGACTGGCTATATAAGCTGTTTTTAGACTAGCGGGAAATTTGTGAGTTCTGAAACTTACAGGATGTTTTTATAGTACAATGACCTCTTATATGTCAAAAGATCAAGGGGATTTTGGTTTCTCAGTTCATGACTCCTTTAATGCTGCGTCCACACCAATAATTGTCAGTGTAAGAACAAGGTAACCACTATATCATCCAACAACTTAAAGAGATAGTTCACCCTTTACTTACCTTCATGTTATTTAAAATCAGACTTGATAAAAAAAAAAAAAAAAACTTGATAAACGAAAATCTCATAATTTATGGTATAATAAGTTGGTGAGTAAACAATGACAAAACACTGAAGAAAAAAATCCAGTGTAACTAAATAAACAAAACCAACACCTAGATCACCTGCAAACTCATGTGGAGTGTGATTTTTAAAACAAAACTGTTCTAAAATATAACAGAAATATATTGCAGAAATTATACTCACCTGGATCTGTATGACAGCCAGAATAATTACCGCATACAGTATGACGTATAAGTGTCCCTAAAAACTTTAGGTTTGGAGAGTTTGATATACCATAACTTGGTAACCTTAGCAAAGTGACGTATCTGGGATTCCCCAAAGTCACCCTGTCATCAGGTGTAATTTCCCTAACCTCACCTCACCTTCTCCAAGATTAATACGCTACTGTAAACATATACCAGGGTAAGAGAAATACCATCAGCAGTGAGGGCAAAAAGAGAATAAAAAAACACAAGCTCTATGAATCATGGAGGACAAGCACAATGACATCTGGCAGGCAGGTGGGTTTCAGCATCACTGGAGGGCTTTTAGTGCAGAGCTTTCGGATGTGCCCCCTCTACAGGACACAACGAGCATTACAGCTCTAAACTTTATCCTCCTTACCTTTGCATTGGTGACAGCTGGTCTACAATAAGAAATTGCATCACTAGCTGACTCTCTAACAAATTGTCCTGTTCAAATTAGATGTTTATCCTTAATAAACATATTAATTGTTCTCAGTGTTATGTACATATATAAAATATAAAGTAATATATAAACTATGTATATTTTACATTTTGCTCAATAATAAAGGCTTCGTTGAAACCATAGAGGCACAAAGCATCCTACTGATATTGTGCCAAAGACTGGAAACGTTTACGCCTTCTGGTGCCTTCAAAAACCGCACAAACAAACTATTTAAGCTCATCACATTTGATTGGTTCAGTTTTCTGCAGCAGTTGATGAGCTGATGATATATACATGTCTCTGTGCTATTTTATGCAGCTGTATTTTCCTTCTGGGCATCTGCAATTATTGCTGCTTCATAATAGTGATGGTATTGGCTGCCAAGCAAGCATGGCAGAAAGTGACATGGACTTATGAAAATACGCAAAACAATCAAATAATGTGAAAGTCAAGTAATTCTCAGTGGGGCAAAATTCTGCATTACCCTTGACCCATTTTTCATAGTTCAGTCCAGCACAAAAATAATCAACATCTGGAGCATCTGCGTGTATTTTAAAGACATGTATCATTCCAAATTTCTGGTCTGGAACAGATAGGCTTGGTAACTCATTGGAAAGCTCAATGTAAGCATAAACACATGAAACCATATGGCCCAATGAGGTACCTAACCCGCTCCGTAGTCCAAAAGGTTACCTTTGTTCCCGTCAGCAACGGCAACCATCCCAATGGCAACAAATGTCCATTTTCCCAGTGCCCACCAGAGAGCGTGTCCTCTGCTCGCTTTTCTCAGGACAGATTTATGTGCGCCTTTAGTGCTCTCAGCAGCTGTGGGAGTGTAGCACTTTTGGCTGAAGAGGCTTGTGTTAATGATTAGTATGTTTATGGGGCTGCAGGCAGACTCTCTCGGAGATGGTGACACCAGATGCAGCTCCAGCCAGCAGGCAGACAATGATGCCGGACAGAGATGGATGAGTCTAGCAGGCTCTCGCTGAGATGCTCATATTGCCTTACAGTGACCAGAGGCCTTGCTGATGGCCATTTTATGGGCTGAGGCTGGTACATACTGCCGCCCTCCAAAGACTGCAACGATGTCTTAAAGAGTGTATTCGGTTTAAATGTAATAACAGGATTGTAGGAACATTCAGTCTTCAATCTTTAGTTTTTCTACATTTTTCAACAAATTTCATTAAGTTTTGGGTCTGAAGAACAGACATTTGTAGACTAAGTATTTATAAATATACGTTAAATACAAAATAGCAAACCACGTGGCATCTGGAAACAAATTTTCTCTTTTCTAGTATAGGTTTTTATTTTGAAATCTACTTTTTGTGACACATTGTAAATAAAAATGTGTTTATCCAATTAAATGAATTTTAAATTAAATTAAAATGAATTATTCATCATATACATTTGTATTACATTTCTAAAATGACATTCTTTAGTTGAATCCTACTTTGTTTGATTATCCATCAGTTTTCCATTATATTATATTCTGTTTTCTTATACTGAATAGAAGTCCTGCCAAGTGGTATGAATAATAAATAGATAGATGGATGTAATTTAAAAAAAGAATTAAAGAGTGTTTTTAGTTTTTGGGCCACATCTTATTTTGTCCTTAATTTATGCCTTTGTCATATGGGCATGATACACATCATATTCCCGCTAATTTTGTAACTTTTCCAACCATGAAAGGAGACCACACAGGGCATACATGATCATTTTACAAAGAAAGTGTAGTTTAAGTTGTCAGACCTTATGCAGGAATCCTCTCTTCATTTCTATTTCATCACTAAGTCCAGACACTAGGTAGACTGGGTAGCCAAGGAACATCTCCTGCCTTATATTTGTAATGAGCTTAGGCACAGTTTGCCCCAAAGATGAACCAGGATCATCCCCCATGACAGTTTAGCTTTTGACATTTCTGTCTTTCACTATCAAGTGGTTGAGTCCACAGAGACATCTGCCCTCCACCGAGGAGAGCATGTCTGACCACAGGGAAATCTGTTTCATATGACTGAGCTAAAGCTAAAGCCTCTTGGAGTGTTCATCAGACACAAGCCATCCTTAATCATTTTATTTCAATTAACATTCTGGCAGTGCTCAGTTTTAAGTCCCAGATGTTTTAAAGTTTGCAATATGCTCAACCTAAACTCGAAATGACAATTAAAAAATGCAAAATATTTAATGAAAACAATTTAAGTGGTTTAGTATCAGAGTTATTTTAGTAGTAAAATACAGTAGTTATTAATATTCTGAGCTTTCATTTTCAGATTTTCACATTTTATTTTAGTTAATAAATATAATTGTTTAATTTATTTTCAGTTGTTGTACTTCAACTGTTGTATCTAATATTTATATTTTATTTTATTTCAGCTGTATTTCCATTTATGAAATGTTCTAATAGTTTTGTTGTTTTTACATAATAATAAAGATTAGATCATGTTTTGTCATTTATAGTAATCAAAATTTGAGTCCAAACAATTGAATATTGACATAAAACTTTTCTGTGACACTTTAGTATGGACCAGTTCTCATTATCAACAATTTGCTTTTAGCATGCCTGTTATTAACATATTGGCTGTTTATTAGTAAGTATAAAGCACATACTGTATTCATTAATAATTAACTATTAATAAGTAGCACATTAGGTGTTTATTGAGACAACAGTCATAGTTACTGGTTTGTTAATGGCAAAAATTGGACCTTAAATATGAAACTGTGACCCATTTATCTTTCAAAAGTTACATTTTTTGAGGAAAAAGTGAAGCAACAAAAGTTAAAAGGTCCTAGAGAACACATCTTCCCTAACCATGTTTTTATTTGTATGCATGGCAAGGCTTTTTATGAATCACTTTGTTGTTGCCCTTAGTTTCTGATGTAATATTAAACGTTTTATGCTAAACTGCCCCCGGCCGTCACACATTATCACACTCACATATAAACACCTTAATATGGACCAAAACACACTCAAGAAAGAGTATGTCTCACAGCGCTTCTTCAGTAAATCAACAGATTCTTTATCTCACAAAACCCATCATTGCAGAATTAGTTTCAGAAGTTATTATGCTTTTGGCCGAAGCATTTTTAGACTTCAGCATGGGGAGCAGTGAACCAAACAATGCTAAGTCAAAGCTGTTTACTATCTCTTTGCGTGTTGGAATTATAACAATGCATTTTCGGGTTAAATTGGCTTGATTGCAGTTTCTGATAGCAATCAGGTCTGCCATACCACTTGCTGCATGTCTGGTATTTGTTTTATTGTGTTTGAAGTCTGATGAGCTCATAAATAGGGAGAAAATGACCAGTGAAGGCATTGACGGGGGAAGTATTTCTCAAGCTGGACACACACTCACACTGCTACACATCGAGACCCGTCCCACCCCAGGTGTAGATGCTGGGACCGCTCTCAAACTTTCAAACCACTGTCAAAAACACGACCTTTATTGATCCATACAAGCGCCCCTCCAGGCCCAGCTGGAACGGCCACTGTGTTTTTTCTCTAAACAAATATATTTGGAAATGTTCTGTCACTGTTTATGGGAATGTGCGCGCGAGGCGAATGTTTGAACCGATACCGTGGAAACGGCCGATGTTTAGAGCTGATAGTCTCTCCCCTTTAATTGCGGGAAATGGGTTTCAGATGTGCGTCGCCCGCTGATCACTTTCGGCCTGGGCTCCCTCGTCATGTCTTATAAAACCACTTCAAGGAGTGCCTGATGGGGGGATGATACCAGGGCTGGGACGGAGGCCTCGGCAGCTGCCTAAATACTCCTTTGGGTCGCTCTGAAATAACAACAGCCACATTAGCAGTAGCTGAGAGCTCCATCGCCACATTTTTCAAATTTGAAAACAATTACTCTCCATTTAGGCATAATGAGAACAGATGCTGAAATTATTGGCTTTATTTAATATCGTACACTTGACAAGGATTATGTTTTGGCCTAGGCTACACTTAGCAGCTTTTTACGCACTGATGAATCATTCTTGTGTGCAGAAGGGTGATGGTTAAAATAAGAAATGTCATTTTATGTGCGTATAGAGACTCAATTATGGGCTATGAAGCTGGTTTACGCTGTTATTTTGTCCTTTCATCTGATATGGGAGCCTGTGTTGCCCTCTGTTGGAGAATCATTAAGAATGCTAATAGTAGTCATAATAGTATAGTATAATGTACATAAATAAAAAATAGCTGCTGTTGGGGGTGTTTTTGGGTCAAAACACAAACTGTTTTCAGCACTTGATGGAAAATTTAGAGCCTTGTTTTATACCCTATACTGGCTGTTTTATGATTGTATCGTGTACAGTAGCTGCTCCGTTGTGAAGGTTTATTCTAATTCTAGCTGCTTTAAGGATGCTTACTGAAAAATGTTTATAAGGTTGCAATTCCCCCGCTTTAGTGCACTGCATAAATTGTAAACCGATATATAAACGAAATAAAGAGCCTCTATTCTTAGCTTTTAGAGAGTAGAGCATTTGCTTCTTTCTCATAAACCAAAGTCGCATGCGAGTTAGAGGCTGTGTTTTTAATGCTTTCTAACGATTTCTCTTTGTTTATCACGCCATTAAAGCTTGGCAGCAGGTGGATTCTGGAAACTGGCCTCCCGACACACAATCTCCATTTCCCAGAAGGAAAGGAGAAAAAGGCCTCGTCGCTTCCAAGGGGTACACATCTCTGTGGTTTTCTCTCTTTAATTTGACAAGTCATAGTGTTGCAGTATGGCGGGCTCAGGTGACATCATCGCCCAGTGTGGAACGGGTCGCTGTTAGTGCTTTTCAACATGTGCTGTTGATTTTGGACCAGGTGTTTGAAGTACTCTGCAGACCAGGGAACCGGTCTTCCCTCTGTGTCAGTGAAAGAACCCAGTGTGCAGCCAGAACCCATTCAGAGCTTGGTTCCACCGTCTGACAAAAGGAATGTGGAAATCTTGTTGCTCTCTAGCATTAAATAATGAGTGGTGTGCTCACTGTATTTGAGCAATGGACTGGTGTCTTAATGGGGAACACTTTATAATAAGCTTATAAAATGAATTTATTGCATGGGATAAATCACCAAAAAAAAAAATTATTGTATGACCTAATTTTTTCTGTGTAAAAGATATTGTGAATACATTTTTTTGCCTGTGTTAAAAGTCACTGTGGACTTTCATTGTATAGATCAAAAAATAAATAAAAAAACAACCATTTTCTATAAATTTGCATATATGTTCAACAGAAAAATAGGGTTGGAAGAGCTTGTGTAAATGTAGAATATAGAAAATGTAGAATATAGAAAACACATTAAAGACACAAAAAAAGATATTTTGAAGAATGTTGAGTAACCAAACAGTTGATGGTCTCCATTGACTGCCAAAGGGGAAAAACCAAGGGGATTATAATAGTAGTTTGATTACCCACATGTTTAAAAATTCTTAATTTTTTTTATGTTCTTTTTCAGCAGAAGAAAGAAACTCATACATTGACATACATATTGTAACAACTTGTTGGTGATTAAATGATCATAGAATTTTCATTTTGGGGTGAACTGTCCCTTTAAATTTTTATTCATAATTACTTCAATTTTTCTATGCTGTCAAATATACTGACAAGCATTAATGGCAAACCAAAGAAAACTTATGTGTCATTATCTGTTGAAACATGTTCAGTATGTGTTTACATTAAATGTAATACTGAATATCTCACTACAGTTAAAATTATAATCATGTTGGCTACTGTACCTGTGTTTTAGTATTTAAGTCAGCAATTTAAATTCCATGAAGCATGACAAAAGACTAAAATACAATGATATAAAACTTTCTTTAAAAGTTCAACTTTTCTTTTGACATTATTACACAGTACACTTCTTAAGTGTACAAAAGTGTAAGTACACTCTCTTTAAATACACTTAAAGAGACTTTTTATTTAATTAATATAATTTTATCTGCAAGTACAGTTACTTAAAAATATACTTTTAGAATTTAAAATAAACAACAAGTGGACATTCACTACATTTAAGCGCACTTCTTTTTTCACAAGCAAAGCAGAGAAAGTCTGAACAGTTTCTTGATTTCCCAATTCATTGATGCTTTTGTCCAAAGCAGTTTACAGATTAAAAACCATAAATACAATCCCTTTGGAGTAACTTGGGGTCAAGTGATTTTCTCCAAGGGGTTATTAGTTTATAGATGGCCCACAGTAGTGTTTGAACCTGCAGCTGTCCATTTTAACCAGTATGCTGCACCACCCACTACTGTATTATTTAAATTATGCATTCAATAACATCTTTAAATTTACTGTAAATTAGAGTTGCATCAGAATACTATCTTGATTCTCTGCTAAAGACTGACTTCTGGACACACGCGGTTATGCTTCATGTGTTTTCCATGTCAATACGGCACTTCAAACGTGCTGATAAATGGGCCTGGGGCGCAGGAATCTGCTCACTGTGTCTCTCACCCTCACTTTGTCATTCATTGGTGTCATAAAAGACCACAGGACACCAAGTGATGATCTTATAAACGTATTTATACATTTGCCCTGAAATGAAGCGTTGAACATTTCTCCGGCTGATCGGACGTCCGAGTGAGTTTCTCAGCCTTGGGAAAGGAAGATTGTAGGGTTTATCTGGGGAGGTCAGTAAGAGGTGGGACAATGACTACAGGAGTTGTGGGTAATGGATTTATCACAGGGCTTTGGCCTTTCATGAGTCGCATTACTTAGATGGAATCAGGGATCCGTCTGTTGATTCTGGCAGTGGCACAGTATTCAGCATGACCCTGTCCCCAAACACATGGCCCGTGTTGTCTAGTGATTTATAGAACTCAACACTCACGCTTGCCATAAACACACAACGATGCCATCTGCTGGTGAAACACAATTTTGACACTGAATTCATTACTCACACAATAACATATGGAGGATTCTCTATATCTAAAATTTAACCAATTGATGCTCCATTTTAGGTTGTTGTGGAAAGTGCAATGCACAAACGGACAAGCCCAAAATAGAGAAATTTAGACACAAATTAATAATAAAAACTAATTTTATTTTATTTAAATAATTACCCTATTTTCTCAACTTAAATTTTTTTTTAACTTATGAATCACCCATCAGCTCCCTCAAATAAATACATATTTGTAATTGTTTTAATTACATTTAATTAACACAGCTATTAATAAATTAGTGTAAATTGTCATTAAAAACAGTATTTTTTTATTTTTCTCGATATTTACTTAATTGGCTATATGTCTTCTTAAAAGATTTTTATGTACATTCAAATAGTTTAAATACTCGTTTTATTTCTTCAATATTCAAATATGATTTTACATTATTGTTCTATATAATACATATGATTACAGAGGGTTACAAAAACAGAACATAGAATTCCTCAGTTTCCTCAAGCCAAAATATTTTGTTAATATCAAACAATTATGCAAAAACTATTAACTTAACTAGGTATTAATTTGAAGACATATTCTGGCCCTGTGAAAGATAGGCCCCTGTGCATATACACTATCAGTGCAAATCAGAAATAAGTTATGGAAGAAAACATTATTAACACCCCTCTACCCTCTTACATCTGTTCTTGAATGTCTCGAACATCCTGTACAGCTGATTAAGACCTTAATGTAGAATCAATGTGACTATATGGTTTACTGTTTGTAGGATTCCATTGTTAGTAATTAGACTATGTGAGACATGAACTTAAACACAGCACCAGCTGGGGGGTCTCACTCTGCATCACCTGCACCCAATCACCCAAAAGACCATCAGCAAGAACTCATCGGTGGGACATTTAGGCAGTTTGTTAATCTGTACATCAACGTATTTGCACAGAGCCTCTGAAAGATATATTGATTTTCTGAGAGTTTAAATATACAAAATCCCAAATTATGTCCCCAGAAATATTAAGCGGATTGCTTGAATTTCTGGAACTGTTTTAAAAGCATGTGACATGTCACTACTTTGATTAAAAAAAAAAAAAAAAAAAAAAAGTTCTGTTCCACTAGCAGCACCCTACTGGCATAATTCGGTCATGTGCCAAATCCTTCACTAGTGACCATCCTGAGCCGTGACTAAAGACAACAGATGGAGAAAATGTCACAAAAGTTCAATTTCACTCAAAAAAAAGAAAAAAAAAAGATAGAAAGAAAAGCGTTTAAAGTCATGTGGTGTAATTATGACATCTACCATCATCCTGTAATCTAATCATAGTAGTCAGATTTCTGGAAGAGTGTTGGCTTTATCTGACTAAAATTAAAAATGCACAGGTAAACCAGTGCTTACCTCAATCCTGGCATAAAATGAAAATTATAATTCCAGTGGGATAATTAGCAATCAGACTGTGAATCAATCTTGAGTATCAATATCCATCAAGGATCACATGACTGTAAACAGCAAAATTATTTCTTTGAAGTCAACAAATCCCTTCAGCACAACAACGACGCAATATAACACAAGCAAGCCTATACAGAGTAACTTACATTTTAGAGACGCTAGTCACTGTTTGTCTATTTTTTGCTTTGCCAAAGAAAATATCTCTGAAGCAGAAAGCTACAATAGATTTAACCATTGCAAATAATAGCTGCTTTTCATAATGATTTGGTTCAAAAACACTGATTCAGGTAAGTGAATAATTCAGTGACGCACATGTTTCGCTTCTTTGTGAATTTGGCCAATTATACAACTAAATTGCACATAAATGGAATTTAATTGTGTTTTGTGTTTATTGAGGAGCATTTCCTGTTTTGTTTTTTCAACATATTTATGTATTTGAATGAATGAATGAATGAATGAATGAATGAATGAATGAATGAATGAATGATTTACTCATTAAGAGTATTGTCATCACCTACTGTCTCACTGGTGTAACCTATAGAAATACCTCACTGCTACACAGAGAAGCAGAGTGAGACAAAACCTAAATTCGAGAACGGAAACTAGCTGTTATATAAATAAACATAATCAGTGAAGTGTGACAGCTTTAATAATTATGCTATAACCAGACATTTCTAGTTTAGTAGTCAGTGTTATAGATTTCCTCCCCTCATGTTCTTGAGGCAGCAGATGCCGTCTGATGTCTTTCAGCTTAAGATAAAAACAAACAGGCCTTTCAAGTGATAGCTGGCCAGTTAAATATAGCGGCAGGTTTGTTTGCATGACAGGACTATACACCGCGTCGCACTATGCATGGCTTTCATGCAGCAGGCTTTGATCAAAGGCAGGTGTGTCTGTGCTCAAGAGAGCTCGGCCAGTAATATTGAGCCTGTATTAGTATTAACCAGTGTTTGATCTTCATTTAGACCCAGTCAGGTTAAACAAAGCTGGCAGGTTTTATGTTTATGTTTATGTTTTTTTTTTCATTGTTAAATACAAACTACAGTTGCTATATTTTTGTTTTGCTCTTTCTAATAATTGTTCGGCATTTTATTTACCAAAATCTATGCGTCAGTGGCCCTGTCCCGAAATAAATGACGAAACGAAACGCTGTGGTTGACATTGTTGCATTTTGAAGCCAACATCCAGAACTTTTATTCCTTTTCGAGTATAGTGCCTCCTGTTTTTACTTTGTGATTTTATGCGTTTTCCATTCTACACTCCTAAAAATGTGGTTTTAAAAAGGAGGTTTGCAGCAGTGCCATAGAGGAACCATTTTGGGTTTTCCAAAGAACTTTTCAGTTTATTTTTTTAGTGTGGAGAACATTTTAAATAATATTATCAATGCTTCTCCACTATAAAATGAAAATGGAAAGTCAAGGAAAAGTTTCCATAAATGTTAAAGAACCAGTAATCCTAATAAAGAATCTTTCTTTTTTACAGTGTTATTTGTTTGAACACTTTTTCATGCTCTGTTCTTGTGTGTGTGTGTGTCTGTTTAGGCCGCTCTGTCTTATCGTCTCAATGTTGTCCAGCTGCAGAAGCCTATCAGTGATGTGCTGTGCCGCCCACCTGCCTCTGGCTGTGCCGCTAAGCCCTTTCTGGAGTCCTGATGGACAACCCTGTGATAAGAGCAGCAACATGATCTCTGTGTTTGCTTTTGATGTGACCCACAACAAAGAGGTGGACAAATTCTTGTGCTTTACAGGGCAAGAGAAATGAAACAGCCACAGCCTATTGTGCACAATGACATAGTTGAGTTCATTGAGTTTTTCTCTTTATTGACCTTGGCACAGATTATATGCTCATAGTTCTTTCCCATAAACCCCTTAACATGTTTGGTAATTAATTGCGGTAGGGTAGTATTTGTACTCAACGCATGCAGTTGTGTGAGCATTCTTAAATCTGTATTACACATTTACATAAACTCTATTTAACACCTTTAGATTTTACGCTGCTTGTTCCAAGTATTTCCACCTAAATGTGGACAAATTGAACAAATGGTTGTCCTTCATATGAAGAGCTTTTTCCTCCACTAACAGCTGGGGAGGTATAGTCAGCATTTGTTCAGAGATTTCTCTGTTGGCAGCAGTGCCTCGGATGAAAGCAGGATTCTGTCATGAGCGAGAATATTAGACAGATAGGGATCCCGGGGGTGTATAATTTCGCTAGCTCTTGCCTGGGGTTATTAAATATTAGCCTGAGGTGCTGAAGGGCGTTGCTGACAGGGGCTATCATCAGCTCTCCCTATCATCAGGATTTTGCACTTCTTCCAAACGCTTGCACTCCTGAGACTTAGTAGATGGTGCCCTCTTCTGTCCTTACTTAATGCAGTGATTAAATTAACTGAAATTAGTTTTAGATACTTTGAGAAAACCATATACAGTTTATTTATATCTATATAATTAAGAATTAATGATCAGCAACATACTGGTTAATGGTCAAAATTAAATTATTATTCATTATTTATTAGTAGTAGTAGTCAGTATCCATATTGGATATTCAATTGTGCATGTTTATTTCCCCTATTTAAATTACTTTTGCCTTCATCTAACACTTACTAAAGTGAATACACTTTAATATGCAATTAATATTCACTTTTAAAATCATTTTTAATACTGTAGCCTAAATTATGCTGTACAATGTTGTACTCATTTAAAACAAATAATTGTAGATTTAATGTGTATTCATTTAGATAAAATATAAAAAGAAATTAATATATACATTTTTTTAATAATAATAAAATGTATATTAATACACCCATAAATGCACCCCCATTTATAAGATCAGATATTTCTGAACAGTATGTGATGTGATGTATGCAGCAGGTCAGTGTCATCCAATTTTAAACCAACTTTGCTTTATAATTTTTGTAGGCTGCTTATAACTGACCACAAGGTGGCGATAGAGTGCAAGGAGTTCATTCCAAGAATAGGACAGTGGTAATAAACAGCCTTGATTTACAGATTTTTCTAATGATCTGGCTTTATTTAAAGAATGTTCTAATAAAGAATTTGCTGTAAATCTGAGACGTAACTCACATATCCTTGCCTTGACTCAGCAAGTTCTTCATTCACAACAGTTGTCTCTCAACTGTTGTCTAACCGTGATGCTGATTCTAATCTGTAATTAGGTAATATTGACAAGCTTGGCAAATGCCACATCTGACTGTAATATAATTTATAAAAAATAGATGCTTACCGATATAGCTAATATAATAATGGTTGGTTATTATGAAAAGAGATCATTTCATTGTCCTTTAGTAGAAATGTAGCCTACTGGATTGACAGAAAAAAGGTAATCATTTTCTTTTCAGACACATTGCTTTTCACAGTAACTGTGTAAGGTTGCTGCAAGAGGTGAATATTCATAACCCTCATGTGTATTCATTAGATAGAAATGCTGCACTGACTGCAGTACTCTCAGTTCTACCAGTGAGATGCTGCATTGTGGGCAATTCCTCTTTTTCCCCGGTTTTCTTATGTTTTTGGTTTTTACACTGTAACCTTACCATATTTTCAAAGAGTAATACTCTCAATATGAGTAGTGAGTAATTGTATTGGATTGTTTTTGTGCCATAATGTGCAGTTATTTAAAAAAAAATCCATTATTATTTTTTTCTTATAATACTGTATGCTTCAAAGGTATAATACAGTTTATCTGTCCTGCCAGCTGTTATGATCAGACAGGACTTTTGTCATTCAGCAGAGTCACAGAGATCAGCAGCAAAGAACATACCATTCAACTTGGACAGAAACAAGTGTGTTAATCTGAAAGTTGATCTAACTGTCTAATAAACCTGGAATTATGTATTATGAAAACTGTAAATGTACACAGGATTTGTGACATTTCATGCTTGGATTGCATTCTGTTATATTGCATCATATCTTCTGTATCATCAGCAAAACGAATGTAAAATCCCTCTATGACACTTATAGGTGTCTCCTGACAAATATGAATAAATGACGTTTGATTGAATTTGTCTTAAATGGGCTATTTACAGAGCAAACTTTAATGTTTACTGCTTTAATCCAGATTTAAGCATGACGGAGCAGCTTGATGAATCTGGGTATCCTTTTATAATCTCATGGAAACTTAAAGGAGTGCTCATGTAACGTCCGTTTCTGCCAAGACTTTTAGTAAGCTGTTCCAAGCAACAAAAACGTGTGCGAAGAATTAGGAATGTCATTTATTTTATATGTTTTTTAACAAATATATATTTTTTAATATCTAGGAAACCCTCTGGGACAAATAGCAAAATAAAAAATAGCCTAACAATGTTTTTTTTTTTTCAATTTAATTTCCCATTACATTTATCTTGGTTAATCACTGGTTATTGTTTTCTTTTTCAGCTGTTTCAGTGCTAAGTAGGTTAAATGGAAGTGCTGAGGAGAGAACTGTGCCCTGTCTGGGAATAGCAGAACTATCCTTGGCTCATGCGGTCTAAAAATTGCACCTTCTGAAGTGATAATGTGAACGCAGGGGTTTGCTTCTATTGGTGCTTTAGTCTGTCATTTGTCCTCTGTAGCCCTGAGGTTGGCTAATTACGCAGACACGTTGGGATAATCCCGGTTAGCAGAAGCTGATGTCAGATTGGTTTGGCTCACCACAAATCCCCTCTAGTTGAGGTAGGCAATGCAGGAGGACTTTGCTTGCATTCACTTCTACAGAAGAAGTGGAAGGTGTGTGACTGCTCAGGAATTTCCTTTCTGATGTGCTGTCAGTCCACCTGCTAACCTGCCAGTTTAACTAACCAAATGGAACTGCCCTTGTGATCTGGTACGTTCGATCTCCATCGCGACGTCTCCGCGCTCGCAGGACCGTTACATTACATTTTTGTCTGCGATATGGGGACCGTGCTCTCTATATCCCCTATAGTAACTAAGGGGACCATTCTGAAAGATGGAGGAGACGGGGAAACAGAGAAAAGCCTTAAAAAGCCGTCAGTGGTCGTGTCCACGCTCACATTTAAGCGGCTAATGACTGCATCATGTCAGAGAAAAAGTGCCAAGAAAGTAAGTCCGAATCCTCTTCTTCTGCCAGCGAGCAGCGACAGTCAGGTCGAGCATCTGAATCAGGAGAACTCCAGGAAATCGCAACAGTCCGAGAAGAAAACGAAAACTGTACCTCTCGTGGTACCCATCCCCACGGTTCCTCCCAATCTAGATCAGGATCGGGACCTGTTCACTCCAGCGGCGAAGCAACTGGTGTCGGTTCAGAAGCAGACCAGCAGCCAGTCGCTCGTCTCGCCGAGGCAGGTGATCGTCCAGGCCTCCACCGGGGAGCTGCTCCGTTGTCTGGGCGAATTCCTCTGCAAACGATGCTGCAAAGTCAGGGAACTCACCCCAAACGAGGTCGTCCTCTGGTTCCGAAACGTGGACAGGACTCTGCTGTTGCAGGGCTGGCAGGACCAAGGGTTCATCACGCCTGCCAACCTCGTGTTCGTCTATCTGCTCGTTAGGGAAACTGTAAGCCAGGATGTTGACAGTTCACATGAACTCCACGGGACCTTTCTGACCTGCCTCTATCTGGCGTATTCCTACATGGGGAACGAGATCTCGTACCCTCTCAAGCCCTTCATGGTCGACACCAATCAGGACGTGTTCTGGGAACGTTCGTTAGATGTCATCGATAAACTGAGCGGCAAAATGCTGCAGATTAACATGGATCCGCACTTTTTTACAGAGGTTTTCCAAGACTTAAAAACCGAAGGCGATTATAAGAAGGATGCAGGCGAACTGGATCGTTGAGTGTGATCAGATACTTCTGATTTATTGGACGTAACTGTAATCAGCTCTGCGTGAGTGACTGTTACGTTGCACCTTGAGCCGGTTTATCAATTTAGTATTTATGACACTGCTGTGTTGGCTTTGTTTTAACAGTAGCCCCGATGAAGTGATTTGTAATTGCCTAGATGGCATCACCGGTGTAGCTGCAGCTTTATGCATGTCGTATTTACATCTGTTGCTGTGATTCACAGTCATTCATAAAAAGGGAAGGCACAACATTTATTCTATATAATTGTCAGCCTTATCTGTCATTTGGGTCACTACCCTTCTGAGACCTAAATAAAAGTTGTATATTTTAGGTCTAATGTTGCATTAGAACCGTTTTACATAATTAAAGTGTTTGGTGTAGCCTAACAAAAGTAGCCTAATATTCGTTTAGTTCTAAAAAAATATATCAATTATGTTATAACCTATTGTAATGGCCACATTCTTATTAAAAAAGTCTGGAAGTTGCTGTATCAAGGATTAAAAGGTAGGCCTATTAGTTCATACACAAATGACTGCATGGGTCTCAGGAGGATGATGCTCCATTTGAAGATTTGCATGGAACTATCCAAGGTCCTGACCTATTCGTGCTCATTTATTCTGTTGACAGACGCCTGTCTCCAGCCAATCTGGATTTGAAACTTGAAAGTGTTTTCTCTTCACTGAGATGTTCTATGTGCCAATTCAGGGATGATCTTACTGTTTTGATTCACATTGGTTTGAGGAAAATGGGTAGATCATGCTTGGAGTTTATTTTATACTTTGACATGATTTTTTTCAGTGCTCTTGCTTGAACAAAATGAAATCCAGTCTGACTGGTTTTCTTGATCGATAATGCACAAGCTCATTAATGCACTGACCACGTGCCATTTGACGATATATTATAATATTACATAGCATCCATAACTTCAGCTGATCTTTGGGACAAGCCATATCCATCATCTCTACAGTGTACAATAAAACTCAAAATCTCGTACAACTGTAGTCACTTGTTCTTACTTTTTCGTTTGACTAACAATCTACATTTTTCTCTCTGTTCATTCTAATGGTTTGTATATTTATTTTGCCCTTATATTCGTTGCCCTTTGATTCCTAATGATAGTTTTTGAAAAAGGAAGGAAACTAATATTAATTATGAATCTACAGTTAATTTACAGATGGATCAATCTTGTTTACGACTCCAAGGCAGTAAATTATTTTATGGGCTTTTCATCATCAACCAGTCCCGTTCACCTGAAAGTAAGAAAGAGCGAATGTCGCAGAGTTGTGAATAAAACACTCGACATGAATGATCTTCGAGTTCATTGGCCGGGATTTGCTGCAGTCTGTGAGAGGGATTTCTCTCGGTCAACGGAAGACGTGTGAACTCCTTTCTCTTGTCTGTCAGGATCGCTCATTCACAGCACTGCGGAACCTCACGCGCTTTGTCTTCAAGCAGCACGTAGCCACGTGCACACAAAAAATATACATCAAGGAGGCAAGTAGTTTTGAAGTAGGAAATTAGCTCGCAATCAACACATGTTCCAGTTTTGGAACTATTTTAAACTTCTTTTGTAAACAACATGCAGCCACCTCGTTTTCCACCTATATTTCTGCAGCTTACTTGCAAGTTCTTAAATATTTAGGAAAGTTGTTGGTAACTTTTGAGTTCAATATATATATATATTGAAGTAGAAAGCAAGAATTAGTATTTTCTTGTGAAACGTCTGAATGTTTTATTTACAATTTTGGTAATTTGTCATTTTTCTTCTTGAAATTCAAATTTTCTAAGTCTAATTCCAGAATTTATCAATTAAATTTGAATTAAAAAAGGAATTCCCCATTTAGTTCTAAATGGTGGACATCTGATTCATAATATCTAAAAACAGTATCACTTGAATGGCTGTGCATTATTAGTTCCTCAGATCCTCAGTAAACAAGTGATTTCTCCAGAGACCCTAACCAAAGTGCCAAGCACAGGATTAGTTCTTTCTTTGTACTTGTTAAAAGGGCTTCTTAATCTGTCAGCAGGCTTTCTTCAGAAGCTACCGTCTGCCTGCCCTTATGACACTGAGCCCTTGCTATATATACTGTATATAAGAGGTATTATATAAGTCTTTCCACTAACTGATCCCAGATTAGTAGAAATAGGTTATATCACATTGGAAATCAAAGTCTGGTGTGGATGCTAATATTATAGTTAATTATTGTTACAGTTACCTCCATTTAAATTTATTGCTCATGTTGTAAACATGTCTTTAAACAGTTTATAATATAATTATAAATTACATTAATAATATAGAATGTTTCAAACAGGCTATTATTTGGCTACATTTTTAAGCATTCAGTATGAACTAATTAGCCGCAAATCTGATTATACTTTTTTTTTTTTTTTTTTCCAGTTTCTCTGGGGGAGAGCAAGATGGAGGATGTTGACTGTATAGAGAGTGGGAGTGGGAGTTCAGTGACTGACTTGAATGGATGATACATTGAGTGCCACCCACTGGCTGGGAGTTAGTCACTGGATCACATCATTAAGGTTTCTCTGGGGGTACCAGCCAACACTCCTCTCCTGTCACAGAGGGTTGTGTTTATCAGAAACTATTATTTCAGCAGCCTATCCTGAATTATATTGATTACTCTTCAGCTTCCTTTAATGATAGCATTTATCCTTGACCCAACATGACCAGCAAGTGGCATCATGCTTGTAAACGCAATCTACCATATAAGAAACTAAAGTGTTTGGCCTTTTTAAGTGCCTTAAAACATACCAGTTAGTTTATAAGGAAGGAATAAAGTAAAAAGCATTTTATCGTTTTTAATTTTATACACTTGTTTAGTGCAGGAGAGATTGGAAATGTTTTCCTTCCACCTGTGTGTTATGCAAAAGCCGTTGTACTGGATTTAGCACAGATAATGTCCGGATTAACTCTTGTACATTCACCTACTCAATGACACCCTAGAACCCAGAAGAGCTTATTATAAGAGTGATTTGTCTTAGTGAGCACTGAGGAGACCTGCGGAGGGTAGACCTTACTGTATTTATAGATTAGATGCTCTGTGTTGTTATTGTTTACATTTTTACTTTCCCAACTTAGCTCAAATAAAAAGGTCACTATTTTTAAGTGAAAGTAACAACAACAACAATTGTATATTTAAAAAAAAAAAATAATAATAAGAAATTATGCATTTAGCAGACGCTTTTATCCAAAGAGACTTAAAGTGCATTCAGGCTAACGTTTACATGCGTTCCCTGGGAATCGAACCCACAACCTTGCGCTGCTAACAAAAAAATATCTACCACTTGAGCCACAGGAACACTTACATACCATATTTGGGTGTAACTATTTCTGTATGATTACATGTAAACATATAAATTGTTTTAAATATTATAGGTCAAGTTTAAATGTTTAAGTAAGTTTAAATCCTATTCAGGACATTTTCTGTGTAGTACTTTTATATTTTTGACAAATTTGTTCTGCTGTGACAACTTGCCCCATATAGCGTAAGTAACATTAATGCACAATAATGGACGAAACCCTTGCGAAAGGAAAATATATTTACCAATATATTTCTTAAAATATATTGTGATATATTGTAATATATTATTTTCCCTTTTTATTTTCTAATATTTAATATATTTGAATACATTTAATAATATATTGATGATACATATATTATATAATATATTGCAAAATATACAAATGATTGCCGCTTTTAATATATTACAATATATGGGAAATATATAAATATATATAAGAATATATGCCTTTATATTACATGATATTTTCCAATATATTGCAATATATTTTTGTTTCATAAGGGAAAGTTCAAAACCAAGTTTTTAAGATGTGTCTACACAAAAAATTGACTCTCAAAAATAAAGCGTAAAACATAAAGGCTCCTTGATTTTATTGTTATTTATCTAATAAACAAATATTGTTTTGACTGAACGAAAGCACCAAGTCTGTGCAGGCACTTTCTCTTAGTTGGAGTCTGTTGGCCAGACAGGAGCTGGATTCAAAGTAGGTCCAGTGTGTCAGTGCAAGCAAATCCTGCCATAAATGGCGGACCCCAGTAGAGCTGCTATTAACATGCAGATCACACTGATGGGACTTATGGGTCTCCTCACAATACACAGCAATGCTGGAGAAATTCCTCGTCTATGACATGAGATAAGCTACCAGCCAACTAAACAAGAAAGCAATTTTCCACATATTAGGAAATGCATTGCTATTTGGATCTCAGTCTTGTTACGTTACAGGAAAAGGTCTGGATTTTATTTCCCCAGTTGGTACCTTTTGGGATTTTTTATTTTTATTTTTTATTTATTTATTATTATTATTATTATTATTATTATTATTATTATTATTATTATTATTATTATTTATATATATGCACACACACACACACACACACACACACACACACACACACACACACACACACACACATATATATATATATATATATATATATATATATATATATATATATATATATATATATATATATATATATGAAGCTAAAATTATGTCTGATGACGCGGTTTCTCTCATAGTTGAGGTTATGGTCGAATATAGATACATGGCGCCCTCTTGTGTCCAGATTGTGTCATTCTAAAACGATGCGATATTTTGCTTCCCCTGTGTTTTATTGATCAGCTTTCTTTTTCTCCTGTTTCAATGCATATGAGGACATTAAGTTTAATATAGGCTATGTATTATGCCTACTTGTAAAACCCCCACACGTTTAATAGTATAAAATACTAATATTTTTGAAATATTTTTTACTATTTAATTTTTTTTTTACATTATTAATGATAAACATGAGACTTTTCATGACACACACACACACACATAGCTACTATAAAATAAATAAATAGATTAAAACTACCTTATAAACCACCCAAACAGGATACAATATTACTCTGTCTACAGAAACACTCAAAGAACAAATATAACACATCATCATTTTACATTAACCATTTTAATGTACGTCACAAGCAAAATACAATATTAAAATATTATAACTAATATTATAACTAAATAATCAGTTGAGTGAAAACATGGCAAGGACACAGACTGGTGATCTTTGCGTGCTTAAATGGACCATACGAAAAAAAAATATTTAGGGTTTATTAGGACATATTTTTCTTAAAATGTAGCCCTATGCCCAAAATTCAGACACCGTCCACGAGTCAATGTCGACGTTAAAGAAATAACGAAATATCAAAGCGCTTTACATACGTGTTAACTATGCTCGATTACAAAAGTGTAGCTAGTAGCGAACATATTTGAAGAGTTCAGATGTAAAAGCCTCGAAGAGTCATCTGAAATATTCTTCTAAAATTAAATTTTTTCTGTCTCCTATGTTCAGTTATTTCACATTGATGGCAATGAAAATAACATAGCCTAGCCATTGCAATTAAAGAGAAATTACTGAACCTACACTTGAGAGCCTGAGAAAATGAGCATTTTAGAAGAACATTTCAGGTGGTACTTAGCCTAGAGGCTTTTGCATCTCAACTCTTCTATTTTGCTTCTTACCATTTGTTCTCATACCATGTAGACTTTTCTCCAACATAGCGTTCCATTCTGCAGTCTACGACGAACCAGTTGATTTTAATGTCGATTTAACCAGTGATAGTGCTATTTTCCATAAGATGGCGCTAAATTCCTTTCTTATCTTAAAGTGATCTACATTAACAATCCACCAAATGTTATTTCCAAATTACCCTTTGAGCCGAATAATCGCAGTTTCTTTTCTTTTTTTTATTTTCTTTTTTGTTATCTGTGTTATGATTGGATTATTAGTCTACAATGTTTTTCAATCAGTTGCGCTTTTGAATAGGCCCTATTAGCCTTAGTTTATCAGCGCGCACTCCTGAGGCGAATGAAAACAATCAGTTATAGTGACTATTGATATTATTCAGGTTATTTAAACTGTTGATATTGTTTACGCAGCTTATATGTGACGCAGACACGGCACCGAAGGGTCCTGGGGCTTGCAGGTTGTGGCTGTGATAGAGGGTCGGGTGAGATCCGGGCCAGTATGAGAACCCCGACGGACCAGCACCTGGAGCAACCAGACTGAGTTTGGAAATGCCTGAAAACTGGAGGGGAGCGAAGTTGCTCTGGAATTTGTAAATAGCTTGTTCGGTTGAGGAGGGCTGGCACACTTGCGCCAGGCCGTTAAAGTCAAATTTGTACGCGTAACGCTTTCCGTGCACCTTGGTCATGATGTTTTTGTCGTAGTAATAGCGCAGAGCTCGGCTCAGTTTGTCATAGTTCATGTTCGGTTTACTCTTGCGTTCCCCCCACCGTCTGGCCACCTCGTCTGGGTCTATCAGTTTAAACTCTCCATTGGTGCCCTCCCAGGCGATGCAGGTCATATTGGCGCTGTCAGACAGCAGCTCCAGAAGAAACTGCCATAGCTGGATTTGTCCACTTCCTAAAATGCAAGTAAAGTAAGCTTACATAAATGTAGGGAAATCAAACAGACAGGCCTTTTGTAATCAGTAGGCCTATTCTTTGTAAAGAGTGAGAGTAAAGGGCATTCTTTGATGGTTCTATATATGGTTCTTTGGAGATTATTATTATTATTATTATTATTATTATTATTATTATTATTATTATTATTATGTTTCATTATAGGTTCTTTGGCGTATTGGCTTCTTGGTTCTAAAAAATAAAGGTTCTTTATTGGTATCTATGGTTCCATGAAGAACCATTCTCTGTAGCATGAAAATGTTCTTAAACTGGAACTAAGAACTGTTCTTTAAAGAAATATTCACTGAAACCTTCTCTTGGGAACATCTAATTTTTGAACTTTTATTTTTAATAGATTCTTTAAAAAATTAAAGAAAAAAAAAATAGGCCTAATCATAAATATAAAATGAAATAAAATCAGTCAAAAAAGCAGTCAAACCCCTTCGAATAATTAAAATGATAGTAATTAATTTTGTTTTAGACGCCTTTCATGTCCCTCATGGTCACCGTACATCAAGAGCAATAAATAAAACAGCAATAAAAAATGAATCATTAAAAGAGAAGCCACTGTTACAAAAGTTAAAACAATAAAATAAGAGAAAGAAAAAACATAACACATATTTTAAATGATGATTTTTTTTAAATTTATTTTCTTTTATCATTATTATTATTATTTTATTTATTTTTTTGCAAAGAAGTGAGTGCATTCGCCTGTCAACCAATTCATCGCAACACTCACCTTTTTGCACTCCTGTGTTGATGGGGGTCCAAGAAGAGCCTTTACTTTCCTTCAAAAGATTTTCTGTAGGGTCTGAAAGAAAGCGTTTGAAATACGTTTCAAATACGTTTCCTATGAAAATGACATTTAGAATTAGCTGTGATTTATATTCTAAATGCCTTCTTAAATATTGGAGAATCATAAAACGCAAAAGATGCATTTAACATATTTCCCCGTCTGTGTATTTGTAATTCGTAATTTTAGACAAAACACGTAATGTCACTCGTCGATAAATAACAAATCGCAGCAAAAGAGTTTAAATATTATGAGTATGTCGTGTTGCTGCTCGATGCGTTTGCCCAGACTTCAGCGCTGAGGTCAGGAAACGCGTCCAGGAAAAAGGATATCCGATTTCCGACAAAAGAGGACATGCTTTCCAGATGGAGAAATCAGAGACACCGGCAATGGTGCGCAGCATTGCACCTGCGGACCCCTAGCATCGCCCTTTTCTTTTCAGTCATTTCAGCAATATTTCTCATTTTACACACTAAAAAAGATTGTGTACCTGAGAGATACATGTTAAACATAAGGCTTCCTCCGCAGTTCTGTCGCATTGTGGTGGCGGTGGAGGACGTGAAAGGGTAGGCTTTCATTGGCGCAAAGATTTTTATTAAACTTTATCTCAAAACTGTGATCTGGAATAAATGCGAGACAGATTGAAGTTTCCAGGCAACTGTCACAAGCCCTATCTCTGAGACAATATTCAGACAGCAATTTCCTTCGGTGCATTGGTTTAATTAAAAGAGCAATTTACCTCTGTCATCCCTCCCTGTCTCCACAATAAAAAGGAACCGATAGAAATTCGGCCTTATCAATCCACCATCAAGGTTTAATAAAGTTTCTGCGTTAAGATCAGAGTTTCTATGGAAAATTGAAGTGTTTGACATGGAAACCGGTTCAGATCCCTTTTCTTTTCCGCCTTTTTACCTCTTTGCAAACAGAAAGGCCTGTTCCATGTTGGTTGAGAATATTTACCTTTTAACCATGGCTCAGTGCATTATGGTAAACAAGAACATTTTATCCCAAACTTATGCTACTTTAATGAGCAATGGATTATATGGTAAACCCTCGGCCCTGCCTTGATCACTTCTCTTGAATGTATGTGTACTGGATGAAATATATATATTTTTTTTTCATTTTAATATATAGCATAGGCTACTATTCTAACTTTCTAAAATCGCGTAATATTCTAAACTAGACAACAACAATAGTCATTTATCATGATTATTGCACATTTTTATTATACAAATCCTTGAATTTCATGGATATTTTATGTAGATAGATTTATGTTTTAAGAAAAAAAAAAAAAGAAATGTAGATAAATTAAGATTCAGTTGTACATGTTTTACACTGTGATTTTTGAGTGTTAAACTGTTAAAACAACAATAACAATAACAAAACAGACTGGGTTCACCCTGAATTTGACAATAATTCATACGACATTCAGCTCGTGAACTAACAGAAAAGGGAGATACATGTTTTATTATGTTTACCTTTTTTGCCACATAAAAATGCTAATGCTGACTGTATGGGGTGTGTAATGTGTATGTATGTGTATGTATTGTTTAAAACTCACAATAAAGGTAAATATTTGGTAATAAGTGCTTAAGAAGGCTTATCGTGAAATAGGTCAGGTAGGCTAGGTACTGTAGGTTATGTATATGTCTACTTATAGTGTTTATTTAAACTATAAATTGCACAATGGTTGACTGCATCAGCTTAATCTGTCAGAGTAGCATCGTTATCGACATGAACAAACATTAATATCATCATTCTGTAATAATTTTACTCATCTTCTGTACATAGTTCTGACGCTCTCTGTCGTGCTGTCTCTGGCGTCCCAGACTTGCTTTAGCTGCCTGAGTCATTAAATAGATCGCAGGCAACTTAAAACAAGCCCCGGATGCAAGGCGATTCTTCAGTTTGTCCACGCGACATGGGTTACTTCATGCTGGTGCGCGCTCCTAAATGCAACAATTAGAAAATTAAGGGAGAATAACCTAGAAAATACATATTGCAAAGACAATTGTTTAAAACTGGTATATATCTTAAGATTTACTTGTGTTTTTAATATCAGGTTATAGCTTAAGGACTTGCATGATTACATACAGTAAAACCAAATTGTTAATTTAAGGAGACATTACTACCCGAATACACAGGTTTTCTTGTTGATTTATTTTCCCCTGCTTTTTTTTCGAGAATTTTATTTGCGTTTTGAATTTAAACGTTTGAGCTAAAATGATAAAAATGAAAATGTTAAAATTAAATATTGGGCGGTGGTAGGGATAACATTTAATTTAATAGTAAATTAAATTTCCACAATAAATTGATGCTTAAAATATAAAATGTACATGTTTTAATTATTGCCTTACAAACTTCCCCAGTAGGCGGTACATTTTACCAGCAGCACCCTTTATATTAGTTTTTTTATTAATCTCAGTTTAGAGTCCGTTATTGAAGCAACGTTAAACAACGTTAATCTGAAGCAGGCAAATTAGTTATACCTAAGCTTAAAATACATTGTGTTATTCAACAAACTGTGTTACAGGTCTCTCTTTCTCTTGTTAGCATTTTAGTCAAGTTAATTTAATTCTAATAACACGATTTTTATTAAAAAATTTGCATGAATATAACTAATCAACTTATGCTATAAATGTAGCTAAGTAGCATATTTAGGTTAATTATTAAACCGTTTGACTGTGTAGTTTAAACAGTTTGATTTGTGATTCATAGCTTTATAACCTGATATTTCCTCAGCTAACCCACACTGACTATAGTGCCGTTCTGTTTCCTGATTTGCTCCCTCAATAAGTTGACTTACCCCGTCCTGTTATGTCAGACTGCAGCCTGTCTCAGATCCAGCTGCTTTCAGTACTCTTGTCTGTCTTATAATCATTGCACTAAGAACGAGTGGCACACTTTTAATCAGTTCGTAAGGTATGTGTATTTGATAAAGGTGTGTGCAGTCGAACGTTTATTATGAGATCCTGGACTGGGTGTGGGATCGGGTGTTCAAACAGCAACTGTTTCGTCCACATATGATCCTGTGAGTGGGTGTGTGTGAGTCCTGAACGGTTACACTGCAAACAAATAAGAGGCGGAATCAGACCCGGATCCCAGGGTTACGAACCATTTGATTGGACGAACAAGAACCCGTACTTCCTTTAGCCCATTATTGTTAAAAAGAATTGTCCATTGCATTGGATCTAGGCTGTTTTTTTAATAGTGAAAAAATAAAATACAATAATAATAATAATCATCATCATCATCAAGAAAGAATGTGTGCGACCTGTTTAATCCATAAAGGTCAGGACCTCGGACAGCTCCACACAAACCCAAACGGTTGAGACTCTCTCCCCCTCATTATTCATTTATAGTATACCGACTATGAATTCATCTTAATATATCATTATATTTCATATATATATATATATATATATATATATATATATATATATATATATATATATATATATATATATATATATAAATCATTTATAGTCATTTCCCCCTTCATTTTCCATTGGTTGTATCATATCTTTTGTTTATAAAATGCATTATATATATATATATATATATATATATATATATATATATATATATATATATATATATATATATATATGTATGTATGTGTGCGTGTATGTACGTATGTGTGTGTGTATGTATGCATACATGCACAATACAAATAATTTACATAAACATGTAATAATTCATTTTAAATAAATAATAAATAATTACTAAAATGTCATTTAATTTTAAATACATAAATATTTAGATTTGTAATTAGCAGCACTTCCTATATATCTAAGTTATATATGAAAAATTAGAGTAAAACTTTTTATATATAAAGAAAAATAATATACATTTATATATATTCATATTTAATTCTGTATAATATGATTTTTAAAGACGAGAATATATATATACACCCTCAGAAAAAAAGGTACAAAAGTTGTCACAGGGGAAGTACCCTTTCAAAAGATACACATTATTTACCCCTGAAGGGTACATATGATATATGTTAATATATGGTACTGTAGTTGAAAACCTCAAAAGCAGGTCCACGAAGAACAAATAATGAGGCATTATCATAAAGGTACTCATGCTCTTGTTTATTATATATATTTATTATAGATCAAGCAAGAGTTTTTTTGTTGTTCAGCTGGCATAAAACATCCTTATTGTTAAATTTAATCCGTCTAGTCCAACAATTTTAGAAAGAAAAAAAAACAACCTTAATTTGTAAAATGTCTGCATGGTTACATTTACCTAGAAATGTGGGAGGCCAGCTCTAATTACATATAACTTTAAAAAAGCATCAGATCTGCTTGTTTTACATCAAGAATTACCACTTAGCAGGTCCATGAATTGAGCAGATGTGAATGAAAGCAAGGAATTGCCACAAGCACTCTTTTACTATAGTTTATATAATGTCTTTATTGCCTATAGTATTGACATGTCATGACATGGTGAACACAGTGGTGCTGGGTCTTATTGCTGAATTCTGCGCATAGACTGGATCTGATTGGTGTGTGCCTGGGTGCCGTACTCATTGTAGCATCTGTACTCTCCTTGGTGTCTGTCCCTCTCAAAGATGTACTGATATCCACGGTAACCGGGAAACTGATAGCCTACCCAGCTGCCAGAGAAAAGAGCAAATATCATTTATTGCACTGCTCACAAATAAGACTGTGCAGGGAGCTGCTGCATTTGTGATACATTATTTGTCACAAAGAAATGGACATCCACAAATGACAAAACTCTATATAATATGAGCTTCAAAGACAATTATATATACACCCTCAGAAAAAAGGTACAAAAGTTGTCACAGGGGCAGTACCCTTTCAAAAGATACACATTATTTACCCCTAAAGGGTGCATATGAGTACCTTCAAGGTGCATAATAATACCTAAAGTGTACATATTTGTAACTTTTGAAAAGATACCATCTTTGTGAGAGTGTAAAATCACAAGTAATGAAATGTTTGTTACAAATAATTTTTTTGATTGCATGCATGGCAGATACGCATATTTTTTTTACAGAAAATCTAACATATATATATATATATATATATATATATATATATATATATATATATATATATATATATTACACTTGTATAAATATAGCCTACTATATCAAACATTTAAAAAGTAAAATATATAAAATTAATGTATAATATAAATAAATAAAAATGTGTATGCATTATTATTTGGCTTTACTAACAAACATAAAAAAATAATGAATAATTAAATATAGTTATTCAGTATGTAGATATTTATCGTAGTTTATTAATGACAAATGATGTTAAAAAGCTGGTGAGGTGACTTACGCTCCAGAGTTGATTTTGATTGAGGGGACTTCCTTGCTACACCAACCCATGGCTTGAAGGGAGGGATAATCCTCACACATCTCAAATTTGCGTCCCATGAAGTCTTCACACTCATAGAGGGTAATCTTACTGTCACTGTGGTTCTGTCGGGGAGAGGGTGAGTGCGAGAAATTAAATCATAGAGGTGACGATTTTGATGATTTTTGCAAAAACTAATGTGTCGAAATTGCAGAGATGCTGAAAGAGGTGCTGGAGTAAGTCTTCACAGGTTTGACGTAAACTTACAGCACATTTAATAGGTCTGAAAGAGAGCATGTGCTCTGTTCTGTAACTGCTGTTGCCACTCCAGGCCTGGTAACAGGGATAGTCTCCCTTCTCCAGGATAAACTGCTGGCCCTGGAACTCAGGATACTCGTACCCCACCCAGCTGAAACAGACAGAATGTCATAGTCAACACAAACCAGGAAACAACAGCGCTTTACATGGCAGTGATCTCTACTGATCAGGACACAAAAGCAAAGCAAACACAATGGCGTGGACTGAATGGAGCGGCTCTGTGTTCCTTTATCAGCTCATCTGTCGTCACCACGGCAGGCAGCTGCCAGCCACATGGACTATCGCCACTATCTCTCTGTTGTTATTCCAGTTTATATAAATATAACAAAAACAGCATTGAAGCTATAGTTACAGTTGGAAATATTGTTTAAGACTATAAGCTGTTTTTATTTGGGAGCACTGCTATCAAGTAAAGAAAGATAAAGATACCAAATAGTCACTGTAATTCTAATATAGACATTTTTAAATTAATAAAAAACAACAATAATATAATTATATAATTATAATTATTATTATAGATTAATAGCATAATTTAAAAGTACATATACAATTATATTTTTCCTCTTAAACTTACCTAGGTATAAAACATTAATATTAGGAAATATTATTACTTTTTTTATTTGTTTAATATATTTAAAATGTCATTTATTTCTGTAATGGCAAAGCTGAATTTTCAGCAACCATTATTTCAGTCTTAAGAGTCACGTGATCTTTAAGATATCATTACTTTATTCAGATTTGTACATTATTTTCCCTCATTATCCATTTTAAAAGTATTTGTGCTGTTTAATATTTTTGTTTACACTTTCAAGATACTGTGATGAACAGAAAGTTCAAAAGAATAGTATTTACTTGAAGTAGAAATCATTTGTAAAATTATATATATATATATATATATATATATATATATATATATATATATATATATATATATATATATATATATATATATATATATTACTTCTAATTTGACAAATATCTCACTTATTTCGATGAAACATTACATTCATATATTATAATATCCTCTCTGCTTCACATTTTGCACATTAAAACATTCAGAGAATACACTTACGGGCCGTTCTCCACCTTAATGGAGCGAATCTTTCTGAAGTCTCTGTCCAGAATGTTCTGGCACTCAAATCTGAATTCACAGCTCTTGCCCTGGAAGTATTCCTCCTCGAACACTGTCATCCGAAACTTCCCCCTCTGCTCCAATTGCTCCTGTGGATTCATGGCTGCTGTCGATCACCGCACTCTCTATCAGGAAAATGAGGAGAGGAGAGGGGCATAACCAAGACCACAGCATGAATTCATGCACCCATATCAGAAATTCCTGGGTAGATCAAGTAAAAAATGTATTCCTGGATCAAGTGTTGATAGTATGTGTTTCCTTCTGACATAAACTTTTTGGTCAATATGATCACATTTGCTCTGTCTGTGTTCTTTAGCATTCTGATGTTTCACTTTGAGGGGATACTCACGTACTGAGGTGGGACAGATCCAGTATAATCAATGTGGTGGCCAAGCCCTTGTCCAGTGTTTTATAGGACAGGGCCCCTCATTTAGTGCAGAATGCACATCAGGCCTGCACACTCAGCAGCAGCCAACAGAAAAACTGCATTAGCCTTCACTATTGTGGAGCCATGTGCAGCCTATTGTGGAGGTCTTAGACCCACTGACTCATCAAAACTTCACTATCTGCCCCCACACCAGACCCTTGGCTGTTTACAATGGCTATGCTTTAACATGAGATTAGACTGAGCCCTGGTCCCTCTCTGGTGCCTGCTTGTGGATGCTCTCTCTGGGCAGAACTGGCTGCTTTTGGCCAATAGCAGGATTTCTCTCACACTTTTATGGCAATAGAATACATTTCCCAAATAATTTTATCCACAATATCCTTATTTAGGCAGCGCGGATCTAAACTATTTTCTTTGAATAAGACTTATGATTCATTTATAATAACAGCCGCTATAAATGGATAAGAAGACTCTTTAGAGGAATACTTCATAAAAAAATTCAGTAAACAGTAAAACCTATTGCGCTAGAAACCAGTGTGTTTATGATTAAGATAATTAATTAAAATAATATACCAGTTTGCAATCTGTAATATCTGTAATAACAGCCGCTGTTCAGAAACATACAGGCCTACAGCAGACAGTTGTTTTATGTCTTTTTACAATAAAAGCTAAAACTATTTTAAATAATAGGTATACATCATTAAAAATAATTGAGATAAATGTTTGAAATTGGATCAGCATGGCAGATTTATCCTGTCAAGCCCGTGTTGTTTCATTTAGAGCATGATCATGTTAATAAAAAGTAGGCCATTTTAATTTATTTTAAACATAGAACTAGTCCAATAGCCTTCTTGATGACATCTGGTGGTGTAATACTTTACTGCATGACCAGTGAAGCTAGGTTTCAGTAGCCTACATTTTAACTTTTTTAGGACCTTTTTGACCACAACATTATTTAGTATTATTCATAGAACTAAATGTATTGCAATCATGTTGGAAACATAACCCTATAAAATATTCTGATAAGCCAAGGCATGAATATGCATGCATACACATGTGATTATTCTCACCTGTTAGGTGTTGTTTGCGTAAGAACAGGTGCTGCAGGGATACAGGACACACAGCTGGTGTCCTGTTATCCTGATTTTACTGATCTGAGAGAAACAATGTATGTATAATTAAATTGCATCCAATAACTTAATTTCATAAGAGCACAGAATTGCACTCATAAGTCAGTAAACTTTTTTTTTATTATTAAATTTTTTGACAGGAATGTATATTTAAATTCAGCAATAATGCATTAAATCCAAAACTGATATGAAAATATAAAAGATTCAGCAAACCGGAATGATTTCTGAAGGATCATGTGACAATGAATGCTGGCCTAATGGTGCTGAAAATGCAGTTCTTCCAAATTTATATACATATAAGGGTACAAAAGCTGTCACTGGGGTGGTACCAACTTGGACTCTATAGGTAGACAGTTGTGCCTTTTAAAAAGGTACCACCCAAGTGACAACATTTGTACCTTTTTCTTCTGAGAAAGAGAGAGAAAGAGAGAGAGAGAGAGAGAGAGAGAGAGAGAGAGAGAGAGATATTTTAATGATGTAATAATATTTTACAATATTACTGTTTTGATAAGTCAAATAAATGCAGCTTTTATGAGCATAATAGCCTTGATTCAGAATCATTTAAAAACATGAGGATACATCAGTGTTCAATGTACACATTCCTAATGGAAAAACACAGTGTTACTGTCAGTGATTTGACATGCAAATCAGTCCTTTGCAAATCAGAAAGTGTGACACTTCCGTCTCATTCTAAAAGTAAACTGTGCCATCATATCCACACAGTAAAAGGATTTGGCATATCTGTCTATTTGAACAAAATAAAAAGTTACGTTTATAAATAGACATTGAACAATTATGTTTAAATACTAATGGAACTGTAAAATATAATGAAAGATGACATATCATTATATATATTTTATTATTTTTATTATTGTTGTTGCGTGTTGTCAGTATCATCAAACCCTGTAGGTGTGAATATTGTTTTTCCTGATTTGTTTACTTTGCAGGTGATGGAAGGGTGAAATAGTTAGTGCTGGGTGATGTTTTCTTGAGGGTGCCATGGAAACTAATCCTTCTCAGTGCAAATGTGAACAGGTTCAGACAGTTAGTGCAAGTGACATCTGCTCAGATAATGTCCTTTATGTGTTTGAGCACAAGCCGAGTGCTTCTGCAGAACATGGCCATGATGGATAGAGACAGACATTTCCATCTACTGCCAAAGGCAAAAAAAAAAAAAAGATAATTTGCATTTCAACAGTAACTCTTTTAACTGCCACATAGCCAACAGGCAACGCCTCTCCAGCAGGTAACTGTTTGCTAAACACTTCATGGAATAATACTGCAAAATATGCTTCATTCAGACACAATATAATTGTCACAACATAAGCAGAATGTAAATAAATAAATAAAAAATAAACTTATACAGTATTTGTTTCTGCTTAAAATTTAATTGGCCAGAATTCTAATATAATAAACTGATAATTACATTTATATTGTTCTTAAAACACAAATACACATTAAGATGATAATATAAGGTTATATAAAGGTTTATTTCACAAACTGTTGACCTTACAGTATTACAAGTGTTACTTGTTTAAAAACCAGTCAATAAATACATAGGCCTATTCAGATTATTAGCCTACATGTATAGGCTATTGTTCTTAGGTGCAATTACATGGTTATATAAAATGATAATATAAAGGTTTGTTTTACAAACTGTTGACCTTACAGTATTAATTTACAAGTGCTACTGGTTTAAAAATAAATGAATAAAAACGTTTTTAACATGTTTCCTTTTGTCAAAATCCTGTGTCTTCATATGTCATAGCCTTAACATTCTTAATAGTTAATCAGCATGTTATTTGCGTTGTATTACTGCTTGTGGTAGAATGAAGCTTCGGTGAAAAGTGTGACTGAGATGTCAGTCGATGTGTCCCGCTGCTCTGGTGTTTCACTGACGCGCGTCTGCATCTGCGTAACGCGAGCCGAACGAACAAAACCTTTTCAACTGCAGGCATTGTGCGCGTGGCTCAACGTGAGACAAGTACAGAAAACACACAAAACATCCATCCTGGACGGCAATTCTGTTATTACGTTTCTGGTGATGACTTGTCTTCTCTCCTTGAAGGCACAACCCCCAACAGATCATGTGTGCAATGATTTTCCCAAATAATAACTTTTTCCATCAATACAAACACCATATAGCTAATAATCAGTAGTCCATGTACCTAAATGAAAATATGAATAGGCCTATTATATTTAAATTTTATGAGGCTACATTATGTAGCTTTTAACAAAACATGAATAAAAAATAAAATAAAATGAAAAAATCTTACCGTGTCATTTAGCGAATCAGTAGCGTTTTAATAGTACCGCTAATGCACACTGACCTGAGGCCTTTATAGAGCCGTGTCGGTGTATTTAGTGCGCACGCGGGTAAATGCATTGATCCGCTCTCCGTCTTCCGCGCGCGGATCTCTGTCGTGGACACCTGTCACACGGCACTTTCCTCTCATCCAATATTGACACAGGGAGTCAAATGGGAGGGCCAGAGTAGATTAGTTCTGTTATGTCAATCATGTCGCTCTGTGCAAACCGACCTCTCGTTTCGTTGAGATAAAAAGCGCGGAGACATCTGGAGCGCATGAGGTCAGAGCGCGAGATCATACAAAGGTGACCCTTTAACCTCCGCGCTCTCCTGCAGGTGAACGATTCAGAAATAAAATCGGAGCATTAAATTGTAGCCTATACAATTACACTTTTGCTAATAGTTTGCTCAGCTCAGGTTATTTTTATGTTTTTTCTTTACTTAATATATGACGTAGCTTAATTTTAAAATGGTGATTTTCAGAACTACAGAAGTCATGTTGAATGAATAAACTTCTATAACTAATTTTTTATTTTTATGTATTATTTTTATTAAAAATGTATTTCTGCTCTTCACGGAAACTGCATTTATAGTTTTATATTCTTAGAAGTTATACATTTATTAGATAAATATTGACCTTTTAATGTTTTTAATGTGGTATACAGCATGTCTCGTTGTTGTTATTGAAATTAAACCACATCACATTTATCAAAGAGAAGCAGTGGACAATGACTGACAGGAATAATTTAAGGCCACATTTTTAATCATATGAAAGGCTTAACGTTATTGTGCAGTCGTTTTTATTTATCATTTGAACACTTTATTGGCAGCAACAGCCATAAAATAGCTGATGTTTTTCTGCCCCCTACTGGATTTGACAAAATATAATAAGTAGTGACTTTCTAATTTCAAAAGATTGCAATACCTTAATTACTAAAAACATGCTTAAGAAAATGAAAAATGAGTTTGACTTTTCATATATCATAGTTTATTTGTGGAGCTCAATTTTTGTTCAGGTACAATTTTTTTCAAAAGTCTGGAGGTCGATATAGATTGTCTAAGATTAAGACGATATTGACCCTATGTGTGATCGGTGCAGGCAGGCTCCTGCCACACTGCTGCACATGTTTTGGTTGTGCCCTAAACTATACAAATTTTGGCAGTCCATCTTTGAGGCATTCTCTGGAATAGTCTGGAGGTCAAAGATTTTTAGAAGGTATTAATACCTTTATTCAGCAAGAACACATGACATTTCTTCAAAGTGAATTACAAAAATAAATGTGACAATTTTTTTTTATCTTGAAAAAAAAAAAAAGAAAAAAAGATCTTTGCAGCTCAACTGCTTTAAACACTGATATGAAATGTTTCTTGAGGATTTCGAATGGTAGTGTATACCTGTATACATGTCTAGGCTTATAAATGTGGTTACAACCAGGCCAGATCCAGCTAGGTGTACAAGACAGAGAAACATGTTCATAATATTTAAATTGAAATTTTGCACTAAAATATTTTTGTAATAATTATAGTGAGATTTTGACATTTTACTAGTGTTCAAAACATGGAGGGAATAATCAGAATTAGGTTTGTATTCAAGTGGATGGAATGACTGCGCTAGACCAGACGGGATTCAGCTCTCTTTCCGGAGGGGGTTTCATTAGCTGGCCTGTGAGAGTCTTTTCAGATATGCCTGCCAGCCTGCAGTTCTGTATTCTTCTGCAGCTCTGAGCCGATCTGAGCTGGCAAGAATGCCTCGTCCCACAATGATGATATCAGAGCCTTTAGTGCAGATCACATCTTCCGGACTAGAATACTGCTGTCCAAGTCCATCCACTGGAGAATAAATTATTAATAATTAAGCACATGCATCAGGTCTGTGCTTAAAAAAAAAAAAAAAAAACTTTTTGCTTTTAAATAGTAAAAATACAACACATTCTATTATAAGGCATTTTTGTGATTTTTCTTTCTCTGACAAGACTCCTTTACCGAAAAGCTAATGCCAGCCCACAGTAAAACATACCTCCTGTCTGCATTTGCACTCCTGGAGTCATGTGAACCAGAGCAGGCTTTGCACTGATCTTTGATCCACTTATGAATCCAAACACAAAATCTGTATGGTCTTCAGCCATCTTGACCTAAAAGACATTTCAATTAACTCAAAAGGAGAAACAAGAAGCTGAGCTCTGGTAGCTATCAAAAAACATTACTGTTATGAAATAATAAACAAGTATTATCCTAGGTGAGAACAGTGTTCCCAAGTTCTTCACAGAAAGCAGAAGACGTACAACTGCTTGAGTGTATTCTCCTGCTGCTAGGGAACCCTGCGAGCTCATCTGAGCAATGAGCAAACAGCCGTGACCCAGAGGCTTGCCAACTGCTCCGAGACCCTGCAGCACACCCGGACCTGGCAACGCATGGGCATTAATGATGTGCGCCCACGAAGAGATCTGATAGAGACCGCCTTGAAACAAAGAACATGTGTAGATCATTTATATTAAGAAAGCTTGAGCAGAAATTGAAATGACATTAAAAAAACTAATAAAACTTGAACTAAAATAAACCTTTCGTCATCATTTACTCACACTTATGTCATTCCAGAACTGTATGACTGTATTTGTCCTGTGGAACACCAAAGGAGGAATCTGAAGATATGGCTTCAGAGACTTTAAAATATATATTTGTCTATTTTATGGTGTTTTATTATTATTTTGTCCATTTTGGACACTATAAAATGAAGATTATGCTTCACGGAAAGTCATACAGGTTTTGAATGACATGGTGATATCTAGGACTACAGAAGTCATGTAAATTAAACAAAAAAAATATATAGCCTGAATGAACTTAAGTCGCTTTGGATAAAAGTGTCTGCTAAATGCAAAAATGTAAATAATGAATGTACATTTTTATAGCTATGCCTAGCTCCAAAACATTTTTCTGCATGGAAATTGAGAGTAAACATATATATTTTAAAATCCTTATACAATGAAGGTAGCTAAAAAAGTCATGGCGCCTTTAAAAAGGGTTTGGGGCAATAAGGGACTGTGTGTAACATCAAATTTAATTAGAAAAACAAAAAACATAACTATGTAAAATGACTTTGCTCTATGGATGTCTGGTGCATACTGTAAGTGAAAGCAACATTTTTAGACTAGTAAGGAGCTCCATGAACCTGTGAAACAAACCTTCATACTGATGCTTGACTGTGTTTCCAATGTCTGCAAACTTGCGATCCTCAAAAATCAGGAAGTTGTGCTTTATAGCCAACTCTTTCAGACCGCTGGCGACATCTGCAGTGAAGTCCTGCAGGATGTCCACATGAGTCTTCAACACACAAATCAGTGGCCCCAGCGTATTCGCAATCTCCAGCAGCTCCTCAGAACGAGTCACATCTGCAGACACGCACAGATTGGTCTTCTTGTCCTCCATGATCTTCAGCAGACGGGTGGCAAGAGGGTGAGTGTCTGGCAATGCAGCCCGAGCCCCATAACTGAGCTCCTTACAGCTCTTTTTAGGAGCCGAGGAGCCATTCTGCTTTGTTGATATGTAGGTGTTATTTTCTTGAATGAACCTCTCAGCATTCTGAGAAGTGGCTGTGTCTATTCGACCAGCTTTAAGTAACACTTCCAGAAGTCTGGAGACAGAAATGACTGAATGTAGAGTGATGCCACGGTCAGCTAGTCGGGCACTGCCTCCCTGCTCTCTGTCCATTAACACGACAGCATCTGTGATCTTCAGACCTTCCTTCTCAAGCACCTCAGCGGTTTCTAGAACACTGCTGCCACTGGTCACGACATCCTCTACTATCAGACATCTGTCACCGGGGCGGATGGCTCCCTCGATGAGACGTTTCGTTCCTGGGGGATATCAAATTTCAAATCAATACAGGTCAGTGGTATTTTAGTATCATTAAGATACTATTATAGCATTTATTAATATATTAATTTATTTTTATATATTTTCAGTCAATACAATTTTTTGTAATCTGTTTCAGTTTTAGATATTAGTACATTAAAGTTAAACAAAATTAAAATTTAATTAAAAATTTAATTAAAGTTTTAGTAATTGTTTCTCGCTCTCATTTTAATTCCTATACAGATTTTTCTCATTTATTTCAGTTTAGTTATTTTAGGATGTCTAGCTTAACCAAAGAAGCGTTGCTTTGCAACTAGCTTAAATAAAATATGTTTAGGTTTTTAAAATATATTACAGTTAACGTTAACTTTATGGTTTAAGTGACTATAATAATAATAATAATAATAACAATAATAATAATACAGATTCACTTATGATTAATGATTAATAAGACATACATGTGGAAACGGTTTAATCGCATGACATTCCATCTTGTCAATGAGAAAAAGTGTCCAAATCTATTTTGAATATCAAATCTAACACTATATAAATAGCCTAACTAAAACCTAACACAATTTTTTTGTGAACTGTTTTACAGTTCTACTCTATTTTTGCACAAATACTGGTTGGGTTGAAATGTCTTTAAATGTGTCTTAAGTGTCCAAATACTTAACTGGGAATGGAGGGGTCGATAATACAATAAATCGATTACTGATAGTTAAATGGTCAGTTAACTTTGCATGTTTTTACCATAGTCCTTTGCCTCCTTTCGTCGAATAAGCATGGGATATTGTTTGGTAGAGCAGATGATGGTGGCCAGAGGAAGAGCTGTGTAAGGGACTCCACACACACTATCAAACTCAACTCCTGCATCATCAGCACGCTTATGAAGAAGATCTGCCACCTGATCTCTCACACACACACACACACACACACACACACACACACACACACACACACACACACACACACAAACACAAATAACATCTAATACTAACATATGATCAATAAATCAGATTAATCTAAAGGAGCATTTTTCACTTCTTGAGACTGTTTTTATAAAACATTTTGAAAGGAAACCTTTAGGATATTTTAAACACTTCTGGCATAACAGTACAGAATCATTACTCAAAGCGAAAACGTGTTTACCTGATTCATTAACGCTGGATGGGAAACTATTACTCTAAGATCAAAATATATCGGCGAAGTGAGTCCATTTTTTAACTTGAAAGTCTCAAACTTGACTGCTTGGATGTCGTACAGATTCAGGATTAAACTGTCCAGACTAACGTTAGTGTCCTCCATTTCGATTTGACTAGTAATGCCTCACTAAACTAACTCGGGAAAAGCAGTGATGGCTGCTTTATGAAGCTTCGAAACTTTTATGAATCTTTTGTTTCGAATCAATTGAATCAAATTCACATCATGACTGTTTCGAAACCTTTCGAACCATAGACTGTGTAAAAGCACAGACTGTATAAAAACAGATGTAAACCTGTAAATTATGAGCGTTCATTGACATCGAAGCATTTAATGTAGTATGCTTTCAATGAAACATTTGGAATGGGCTTTAAAAGCTGTTTTTATGCATATTTAAGCCTGAGTTTTTGTTGCATTTACACAGTTTTGACCAGCAGGCGTCGCCATTGTGTGGTGTTTCGAATGCTTCGAAACAATGAATCGTTTTCCAAAGCAATTGGTTCAATTGATTCGAAACTTTAAAAACTTTCGCGCTTTTTTTTTTATGACGGGCGCACGTGATAAACTGGATAAATCACTTGACAAAATAAAAGCATCAGTATAGCCCTGTGCCTGTGTGGACTTCAAAAAAACCTTATATATATATATATATATATATATATATATATATATATATATATATATATATATATATATATATATATATATATATATATATTAAAACGCATTTTACAGTAGTTATTTATCACACACTCCTTGCTAATGGTTGCTGCATAGCTAAGCATTTTAAATACCCTGAATACAAACAAAAGAATAATAGGCCCATGTGACAAAATTTCACAATGTGACAAAATACCAAATGGACTGGACATTTTGTTCACAATTATATTGATCTCTTATATTTCACCTCAAGCTCTTCAACATGACATTATTTTCGAGTGGAAGAGCGATGGTTAAAATGACATAACAAATATGGGACTGTACTTTTTTTAAAGACAAAAATGACTTTCACACACTAATAACTGAAATGCTTAAAGTATTTTTTATTTAGCTCGAGCTATACAACCACCTGAAAAGTAGCAAAAAATTACGACGTTTTCATCTGAAAAAAAGAAAGAAAGATGATAAGATGGCCAGCTTCTAGGCTTTTATTTTGAAAACAAATTTCCTGTAACACAAATACAACGTTTAAATAAAAGAAAACAAACGATTTCGTCTGTTTTAAAAAAAAATATTTTTTTGAAATTGTGTTAGGCACTTCAAGATCCGCCTCTGTTTTCTCAGTAAATCATGTTGTGAAGTTTGTTCTGCTTTAATCACGTGATTCCAGTAACGTTATAAAGTTTCTTATCAACCAAGGCTTGTTCCTATGAAGGTCTGTCTTCTGTGGAATAATCAGAGCGATATACATTCTGGCCAAAGGTTATGTATTAGAGATTACGACCAAACTGATATGAAAGTGTACTGTCAGCAGAAAGAACCGCTGATCATTTGCTGAGCTTGACATCTTGTGATCCACGTCTACATTTCTGAGGCAGGATCATGAAGAGAAGACTTCTGCTGATCTCTAACTCCACTCTTCATGGAGGAGGATATCTACAGCACTGTCAACAGCAGATCCAAGACTTTTTTGGAAAGTAAGTTGCCAGCAGCTTAACTAGAATGTAGGCATTTAACTTTTGGTAAAACTGTTCTAAGAACAGTTTTGCAATTACAGAAATAAAACCCTTTATATAGTAATATTCTGATACATAATAAATGGCTATATTCGGAATATATTCTGATACATTTTATATCTGTATGTAACAGTGTCGCTGGATAAGTACAAGTCCATTCACTGAACATAAATAAGCGTTATGGCAAGTGCATATAATAATAATCAAATTAATCTGACCTGCATTGACCCCTGTTATAAGTGTGCATAACTTAATGTTTTCCGTTCAACAGGAATGTAAAGAGGATCCTGTTTGTCCCTTATGCACTGCATGATCGAGATACCTATACCAAGACTGCCAGAGACAAGTTCAAGACACTGGGTTTGTGTCTTGTTGATTTTACCACATGCATGTTAAGCACACAGTCACTGCCACATTGTCCTTCATCTCTTCTCTTCTCTTTTTCCAGGCTATGAGGTGGACAGCGTCCATGAGACTCCAGACCCTGTGGATGCTGTTAGGAAAGCTGAAGGAATATTCATTGGTATGAAGGATTTTTAATACATTTGCTGCTATAGTAAAATAAACATTTTCTTACTATGATCAGTTTAAGAATATATTTAATATAATAAATCATATTTAATCTCAGACTTTGTGTTATTGTGTTTGTGTGTTCACTAGGTGGTGGTAATACATTCCGCCTGCTGAAATCTCTCTATGACAACAATCTTGTGACTGAGATTAGAAAGAGAGTTCTAGAGGTGAGTTAGTGTCTCTATTAATCAAAATCTAAACTACAGTGTAATTGCCTGTAACCGGTGTAGTTGTTTTTTTATAGGATGGGATACCTTACATGGGATCGAGTGCAGGTACCAATGTCTCCACCATCAGCATCAACACCACTAATGACATGCCCATCGTCTATCCACCCACGTTTGCTGCCATTGGTTTAGTGCCCTTCAACATTAACCCTCACTTCCTGGATGCTGATCCCAACAGCAAGCATATGGGGGTACATTCAAATGATCATGCACAACGCCACGACTCCGTTTATTAATATTATATGCATAAAATCACCCAAAAACATGTATTTTACATTAATTGATTCCCATCAATGAAAGGAAAAAAAAACTATTGAATATATAGAATATAATAAACCAGAATTGTAAGGTAGATCCTTCAGGCTTCATGAATGCAGATTTTATTTTGCATTTTACAGGAAACACGTGAACAGAGAATTATCCAATACCACGAGGAGCCCGAAACACCATGCGTGCTGGTATGTTAACATGCACAATACTGTGGGGGTCAGTGAGACGATTTAATGCTCAACAAAGCTGCATTTATTTGAACCGTATTACAGTAAAAACAGTAATATTGTTTTCTCTTTGAGTGGATTTTCAAATCTAATTTCCAGCAGTAGTTGAGCTCTAGCAGTACTATATATGCTGTTCATGGCAGGGTCTTCGGGAAGGCTCAATGCTCTTAGTGGAGGGAAACAAAGCCACCTTATTAGGGAGCACCAAAGCACGACTGTTCCAGAGGTAATGCAGAGACTCTTGCTCATGCACATGGAAAATATAACAGAAAAAATGATCCCAAACAGGGACAGTGAGACTGTGGTTCTCTTTCTCAGGGGGAAGCATACTACGGAGTATGAACCGGGCAGTGATCTCAGCTTCTTACTGACAGATGCACAGTGAGCTGCTACTGCATTATGTGCAATGAATTTTTACAATAAATGATAAAATCCACAATTAAGTTTGCTGTTTGTTTTGAGCACACAAAAACAAAAACTAAGGAAGCACTAGAATTTAAATTTGATTATTTTTGTATTTAAAGCCTGCAGTTGGTTATTCATCAACCATATATCTGTTAACAGCTAAACATATCCTGTTAGGTCAAGTTCATCGGTGTAGATTAGAAAATGGTGTTATGATGGCAGGACCTTTGGACAGCAATAGTAAGTACTAAATGCAAGTCCAGCTATATTCATTAATAGGATCAACTACCAAAAGAAAAAGAAAGAAAGAAATGCAACTACATCAGTATATGTGTTTATTGAATTACAGAAGCATTAACATATTGCTAAACAAAATTGTGGGGGGAAAAAAGAAAAGGAAAGTCAAAAATAAAGTCAAGAGTCAGTGATCATCTTTAAACACGGTAGATTCTCAAAAATACATATTTTTGTTCCTATAATTATGTTCTATTGGTTTTTTTATTTTATTTTTTTACAAACTTCACATGAGAATATATTCTGGATCATTTTATTTTTGCAAAATGCATAATTTTGATTGAACTATAAATGTGTAGAATTTTACATTTAGACAACATATTTATGGGAACCCAATATGGGTAAATTCATATGGGCAGCAGCATTACAATAATACAGCAACATAAGAAATCCAGGTTTTTTTTTTCTTGTTCTTCAGTGTTATAGGTTATGTATTTCAGTATATCTGAAGTCAAAATTAAGACCAGTAACTATGAACCGCAACCTTACAAAATCATTAATTAAATAACCATTTTCAATATAACAAGACAATTTTAAAAAGACCAATACTGTTAAGGATTCCAGCTTCAGTTTTATTTGTATCAATTAATATTAATCAGTTTACATCATACTAAATTGATTTTGTCCTATTCTAATCAACATGTATTTGGGTAAAAGAGACCTTAAAAAAAAGACTAGTGTTTCATCAATAAAAAAATACTTTTGACCAGGAGGAATATTAAAACTAGCGGGGGGTTAAAATATTCTAATAAAGGTGCTCTGTCCATAAGGGATAGTTTTCAAAATACGAAAATGCTACCATTTTATTGCTCTATTGTGCAAGGATATTATTGTTTCTTTTTATAATACAAAATGCTCTAAATGCACAAACACAACCCTGCCCTAAAATCATGTGCTTACAGTAGACAAACATAAGAATATTTTCTCAAAATAATACACCTTACGCCAAAAATAAGAAATTAAATCCCAACAGCTGAAACAACTGCAAAGAAAAGATAAGAAACAAAAGTCCAAAGTCCTACAGAAATCCCCCAAACAGCAGAAACTGAGCATTTTTCCCACAGAAGAAGCAGAACCAGCAATCTAATGATGTACCAAACCACCTCACATCTCTCAAAGTAAAAATCATGATCTCATTTTGTATTATGGTTCATTACCATTATTATTTTAGTTACTTGTAAACAGTTTAAAATGTATTATGATTTTTAATGTATTATTCTCTAAACCCCATTGAAAATCAAATCTCGTCTTAAGACTCAGTGCAGTTAAAGAAGGACAGGAGCGCAGGGGGCTTTAGTCCTATTAACAGAGCATCATGGTTATTCAGACCACCTCAGCTGTGTACCATTCAAATGACGACAGCCATCGCTCAGCAGGGCTGTCTGGCTGACCTGCTAATAAAGATGAAGGATGTGTTGTACTGTAAATCAGGCACACTGCTGCTGATGTGGCATTATTGAGTCGGCTAGTAATAGACTAGTGAAGATGAAGAGCTCAGGCTTCTGTGTTTCGGTCTCCGTTCTCCTGAGGCTGAAGCTGCTCTTTCTCTATGCTGTCGTCCTGGGGCGGACGCACACGTTTAAAGAAGCCCATCTGAGGAGGAGAGAGATCAAGATCAAGATCAGTCGAAGATATTTCTATGCATAGTTCAATACCAAAACTTCCATTACTGACACAAGTACCATTGAAAGTGGATTCTTCAAGCACTGAACATTAAGTAATTTTTTTACATTTTACATCAAATAAATAACTATTGAATAGGCCATAGAAACGCAAGCAATAGTCACTGATTGGAGGCTAAAAATATAAATGTGTAAATGACTATTTATCAAATTAGCAACAGTAATTCTGACCTCTGTAGTTCATCAAACTATCAATCAGTCGAAGTTATATGACTAAAGTTTACAGCTGTTCACCTTATGCATGACAAAGATGAGCAGAGCCAGGAGCAGAAGTCCAGCCAGGACCGCCAGAGCCACCACCCATCCTGGGACGGGCTGAGGGTTCTCTGAGTTCCAGATCACCTTGAGAGAGGCCTGCAGGACAGAGACGCGTGATAATGACACTCAGTCGTGATCAGTGAAGACAGTAAAAAACACCACATATTCGGTGCACAAATATGTTCCTTTTTTTGGTTATGCTTTTTTTTTTTTAAACAGCGGTTAACCATTCCACACATTCTGACCCAAGAAAATCCAAGTTATGTCCCATTTACATTGATGATTATAGGAACTTACCGATGTTTTGCTGGCTGGAAGCTCAGAATACAGATTTTTATATGGCATCTCAATGACATTGAAGGATGCCGAGGAGCGAACACTGTATGATTTGTTTTGACTTTCAGCCTATAAGGAAAGAAAAGCACTGCTGTGTTTTAAATGTATAAGTATTTGTGCAGTGAAAACCAGATGTTAAAAATCTTAAGGCTTTGCAATGTCAGTCAAATGAATTGATTTTTTACCTTGAGAAACGTGCTCACAGCGAGTCTGGAGTGAATAAATAGAATGGCACTCTGGCCTTTCTCCAGCCGACCGACCCAACACTTAATCTTCTGACACTCCATATTCACACAATCCTGTGTGGACACACAAAAACCATTAGTTGCATTCACACATACTGGTGTAAAGGACAGTTCAGTGACACACACTGGCTGCACCTACTGGTGTGTAGAAGGGTAAAACAGTTCCCATAAAAACGGTTTGATGGTTTAATAACCATAATAATAGTTCATATATTTCATACATACTGCTGTTCAGAAGTTTGTGTTTTTCTCCTGTATTTCTGCTTAAATGTGGACTTAGAAATGTCTTTCAAAAATATCAAACAAAAATTCACTGAACAGCTTTATGATGAGAAGTGTACATATTTCAAATTTGATATAAAACTGTTCCAAGTACTTCGCAGACTATGGTGGTTGTCAAACAGCAAGTGTTAAAGCTGTGAACATACCAGAATCTCCAGGTTCTCTTCCCCTTGTTTGTCCTCCAGGTCTCTGCGGTGGACGCTGTGTCTGTCCCTCCCCTCAGATCTGTCTCCGCTGGCAGAGGTCTCATTTTTGTCAATAAATCTGGGATTCTAGGTGAAAGCAAAAGCACACGTTCATCAATGGAATTTAGTGATTTGTGTACAAATGAAGTTTTTAACCATCCATTTAACTAATTATTCTGTCCACAGTGTAAAAAATCCCATTTGTTGGATGTTCAGAAAATAAATAATATTTAATATACAGCTTGTGTGGAGTGGGGTTTTGGGTCCTGTTTACACCCATTTCAACAACGGTCTTACACATCAATGTATACTTTGGATTGTGGGATACATACAGTGACATTAAGTGGGTTGATCTCTCTGTCTGAGCTGCAATTCATGTTTCCTTCCACTTCAAACTTGGTGATGTAGAGCAGAGAGCCATTTTTGAATCTGTATGGCCACTCCACATCCAAAATGGCCTTACTGAAAGTACTGGGTCCTGTGTTCCTCAGCTAGTAAGAGATAAGTGATAACAGAAAAAAACAGAAATGATGCACTACTGAAGTCTAATAAATATATAATGTCTTTGACCAATGGTCTTCACTGCATTTTCTACCTCGTAGATGTGCTGTACAAGAGGACCAATATCATCCTCCAGAACAGGATTCTCTTTTGGCTGCCAGTTAGCGATGGGTAAAAACACCTGCTCTGGCGCAGACACCCTAATCAGGATAGAGCAGATGAATACACAGTCAAGATCCTGTCTGGTAGCAGCCAATCATAATGCTCAAGTTTTTTCATCATTCAGGTTTTTATTGACATATTTAATCCATACTGGATCATTTTTACTTTTTTAATTCCCAATCTTGGTCATATGGTGCAAGTCATTCTAAAAAAAAGGTTTGCCCTCTTAATCTAAATGTCTTAACTTGTTGCTACTTAAAAGTAAAATGTGTTCTAAATGATTTTAAATCTGTGTACATAATACATGTCACACAATTCGAACAGAAATATGATTTAAATGATCCTACCCTCTTAATTTCACTTTGGCCAGCACAGCAAGCTTGGTCACAACAGAGACCAAATTGCTGGTATTGTTGAACTGATTTGAGCTGGAAGCAGAAGGGAATTATTCATTTCCAATAGGTGGTGCTGTTGTTTTAAAAACTGATACATTTCATTAAATTACAGACAACATGATAACATATTACCATGGACCACTCTTTAGGTTTCAGAAATGAACTACAAATCATTGTGGTAAAGTCGGGTAAACAGTGAGAGACAGGAAGCAAAGCAGGATGTTCTCACAAAAATAGCAGTTCTGTGTAATTAACACTCTAAGAAAAAACACTGACAGTCAGCAGAAAACTGTAGCATTAGAAGCAAATGCTGTCTGAAGTTTTACGGATTTAAATATAAAGACAGGAAGTGAAAATAAACGTTTTACAGTTGTTCTAATGGGCCTCCTTGGGTTACCTTACTCTAATTAATTAACACTGCACAAGCAAATCTTTAAAAACTATATTTAATTGCAATAGCAAGCATTAATTAAAATACCTCTGTATCTGCAAGTCAAACTTGACTTCTGTATCCTGTTCAGAGAGCTGGTGCACGCTGAAGCGCAGTCCTGCTATTATCTACACAAACAACACCATTTTACAGAAAAAAAAAAAAAATCAGAAATTAAATAACTAATTTATGTTACATTAAGCAACATTAAACAAAATGAACTTTTGCTACAAATATATATGCAGACATTTTAGAGCGGAAAGTCTGTTGGTCACCTTAGTTCCTCCTTTCATTGGGTTCCCAAGATCACAAACCACCACTCTGGTCTGATTCTCTCTCTTGAAGGCACAGGAAAGTCTAGACAATGTCTGAGATACAGAAATAACATATGGACCTTCAAACAATCCTAAATGATGTCACAGAACAGCACAGAAATATTACTGATAAATAAAACTACTTTTGACTTGTCCCAAAACACTAAATTACACTAAATGGTCTTAATGAGGCAATGTGGTTATGTGTTATTTTAAGGTGTCCATGATACAGTATAGTTATATATTTAAGTATCTTGATTAACTACATGTACTATATGGTTAAGGTTAGGATTAGGGTTTGGCTTAACATTGCATGTTACTTGCATGTAATTATGCATAATTTGTTGCAATTATAATGGTAAGTACATTTAGCTTGTAACAAGGTCACAGCAAAAAAAAAAAAAAAAAAAAAAAGAGTTACCAGCAATGCTTTCCAAAGCATCTTGTATTTTTTAAAAGTGCTTATAAATCTTCCTACTACTGTTCAAAGAAACTTTAGCTTGTCTTTGCAAATGGAGCAACAAGTTACCAGTAAGGAGTCACAGACATTGTCCATAGAGTTTAATGGTCGTTAAACCTGGAACATCTGTTAAATCAGCTCTTTTAATACAACATTAATTGTCTTGTTATAGGAGGTCACTGTCGGGAGGACAGTGCACTTTATTAGGTGTAAATAGGTCACTGCTCACCTCACTGTTACGCACAACCCCAATGAAATCTGCCTGAGATGGTAGGGTGACGGTAAGGTCGGCCTCATATGCCCCCTCTCCTCCATTCTCTGCTGTGACCTCTAGGGTCAGGGGGTTATCGTCACCTATGTAGATCTCTTTCTGGTCACTGGAGCACAAAACACCATCAAAGCACTAAGTTAATCTCCAGCCACACACAACCAGACAATGGAATTTAAGACTGAGATGAACCAGTGACTCACCTCACAACAGACAGTTTTAAGTCTGGCTTGCAAATATTGTCTTCGCCACAGTCCAGGAGTATGTGAGCCTGGAAAGTCACAAGGAATTATAAGAAAATAAAGTGTGTTTTTATTTTTATCCAATGCTGTTTCATGTTAATTGTTTGTGTAAATCATCAAGTAAGTATTTGGTTAGTAGAAGATTTGATCTTTTGAGTTGCTTCTGCACAATGTAAGGTCTCATTCAGGGCTCCCACACTTTAAAACCAATGAATTCGTACAGTTTTCCAGTAGTTTGTGATAAATAGAAAAAAAAACTATAAAACTAAAGTGAAAGAATTCAAGTTAATAAAAAAAAAGATTTGCAAATCGACTCCACAATTCCTTGAAAGTTTTCTCACAATTAAAAATATTTCAGAACACTGCATAAAAAAGACTTATATTAAGATTTTAATTGTTTCCATGGCTTTTCTAAAATGTAGGAAACATTTAAAAATTCCCTGCTACTTTTAGTTTGTCTATGTCCATGGGAAAATATTTTAACTCAACCATGTCAGCCATGTTCATCTATTCCACCGTCATCCTTTCCTACAGATGCTGAGATCTTTCCGGAATACACGAAAGATGCAACTCAGGCCATGACAACCCCACCCAATGAGGAAACAGACTGCTCATTCACTACCGCTCAAATGTCTGAGGTCAGGAAGAGTCTTCTTTGAAAGAAATGTATACTTATCTATTAAATTGATGTACTGAATTGATAAACATCAGTAAAGACTAGATTTTATGATTTGTTGTGATACAGAAGATTTCTATTTTTATTTCTAAGATTTGTATTTGTCTATGTAGTGTCCCTGTGAGCAGAGGTCTAGTGTGGGAATCAGCTGTACCTGCTTGGTGACATTTGTAGGTGCAGACTGGTCAAGGATGGGCAACAGGCCGGTCTTATCTGCTGCTGCTTTGTAATTCAAGCTGTACTCCATAAAAACAGAAATGGGTGTGATCTTATCCCTGAATTCGGAGTCATCCTGTTAAGAGAGAGAAAGAGGTAGAGCCAAAAGTGGATGGAGAGAGGAATGGGGCCTCTAGTTCAGTGAGCTCAAGGCTGGGGAATTTCAGTCCAGCTTACAAGCTTGACAACATGCTCTTTTATGTCCAAGAAAGAGAGCTTTGGCTTTCCAGGTCAAATCCTTCTTTAGCTCTGTAACGCACTGTTCCTTTTCAAAAACAAAATAACGGCATATTCCAGTGCCAAACATCTGGGTTATCTGCTTTTAAGCACAGGGCAAACACATATTTGATGACATAAAGGCATGAGCACTTCTTCAGTTGGCCAAGTAAAACAAAACTACACTGAACTTTTCACAGCCCAGTACTGGCATGATCAGCAGAAGTGAATGAGAGTTCCTGTGTGTTCCTGTATCTCAACTAGAAGAGCATTACATCAGGAACACCTAGGCCACAGGATTGATTTCCTATCAAATATAGAACTTGCAAGCACTGCAAAATGCTTTAGATAAAAACATCTGTCCAATAAATAAATGTGAATGAATTTGCTCACTATTAAATAAGCCTGAAGCTCCTCGCAGGCCGGTCCCTGGCTGTTGGAGACGGTCATGTTCTTTGAATACTGAGACAGCTTGTTATGGAGGAACAGCACCCGTTTGATGGCTCCCTTGTGTTTGAGACGGTCCAGGGTCAGATCCACTTGGAAATCTGTGAATGAAAGGCCACGTTTTCATTTTAATTATAAAGGAGGGAAACTCAAAGAGTAATACAAAGCACTAAATTCCGAAGGATTGAGGGAGCTATTTACATTCTTCAGATAACAAGAGTTTCTCCTTTAAATGAAAGAGGCAATTTAAAGGAAACAAGCAAAATAAATATCATCTGCAAATGAAAGAGTTTAGAACACCATCAGTCAACCCTGAAACCTTTAAACATAGTTATGCCCTTGAATTTCTGTAAGCATTTAGCTGCAATCACACATCCTTTGTATAAGCACAGAAAAGCACTGATACTCATTTCACATACAATGAGGGGTTTACATATATGTCAAAGGCAAAGTCACAAAAACTACACGTTTAAAGAAAACAAACAAGCTAGTTCGCAAGGTTTTCTAAAAAAAGTATTTAATGCTCAACCAAGGGTACATTTATTTGATGAAAAATACATTAAAACTGTAATGCTGTAAAATATTATTAGAATTCGAAATTCCATACATATTTGGATATATTTTTCTTCAGTGTCACGTCATCCTTGAGAAATCATTCTAATATGCTGATTTGCTACTCAAGAAGCATTTCTTATTATTAGCAATAGAACAATGTCTTCACTGTCTCTTCTGATAAATGTATTGTTGAATGAAATAATTAACTTGTAAATATAAATAAATGAAAATCTAACTGACCCCTAACTTTTCAACAGTAGTATATCCATACCTACTACATGTCCTACTCATAACAAAACAACTAAACTGATACAGTTTATGCGTTTCAGATCCATTTATGACAGGCCTTGCAGCATACACACATCCGCATCTTAAGCTTGCATAACGGTAGCCATTAGCTCAACCAGAGCATAGGAGAACTTCAAAGCTCACAGAGAAGTAATGAATTGGCATCATGGTCTGTGGTCTATGAACAGTGGGCTCGGGGTCTGGTAGCCATTACACCCCAGACTGTGAGATCCATGTGAAGACTTTGTGAGCGCCGGACGCTGGGCTTTTAACGGCTCTGCACTATACGTCCGGCTCCACACACTGATGCCTGACACGTTGAGCTCTAGATTCCCCCCGCAGCAGTGCTCATAACACACACCGCAACAGCAGGACGCCGTTTACAGCCACCTAGTGCTCCTACTATGGGCAATAATAGCTTATATTGCCCTGGGTATTATACATTTGCATATATAAAGAAAAAGGTACTTACAAAGAGAAGATGGTGCTCCCTTGCCATTTGCTTTCAGACAGTATTTCACAGTAAAGCTAAGGGAAAGAATTGAGTAGGATTACCATTATTTTCATGATATTTTCAATGCATAATAGTCTAGACAAGCATCTTAAAGATATTACTGATGATAAACTAGATGTACTCCCATTTCTGCTTAAAGGGGTCATGACATGAGAAAACAAATTTGCCTTGATTTTTTGGCATAAAAGATGTCTCTGTACCATAAAAAAACATCCTGCAAGTTTCATATTTTAAAACATTTCATATCTTAAAATCTTGAGGATTTTGTCTTGCAATTGGGGCACAGTGTCACGGAAAGTTCACAAAGAAACATTTGTTGAAAGATGAAACAGTACTAGATATGATCACAGCTGCATCACAAACCGTAAGTAAATGCTTTCATAATGCTTTGTCTGGAAGTTTTATTTTGATCATGTTGTCAAAACACTCATTTAATAGTGTTGCAATATGGTTTCCTATGCTATGGCGTTAGCCGATCATTAGTGGCTGATTACTGTGAAGCATTAAAGCCTCTTAAAACAGGTAATTTTAGGCCATGTTTTTCCTTCCATTTTTTTTTTTTTTTAGATCTCTGTCCTCATGAAAATGCAAAACATGCAATGAAGCACTGTCAAGAGCAGGCCAAGCCAACAGGCAGAGATATGATCTCAACTGTAAAGTCATGTTGGCCAATCAGAAGCCTGAAAAAGTTTCCAATAGGCGGAGATAACAGAACATTCTCCGACCACACAAGCCCAAATCCCTGGTTTCGCCGTCTACACAATAACACTGCAACCAGAGTTTTTGAAAATCTTCACCCTGCCAGACGTTTTCAAAAATGTTTGGTTACAGTGACCTGGTGCTTTGTCTGCGTGTGGACCAATGGCCAAACCGCATAGAAAAGCTGCGGATTTGAAAATACCTGCATTCGTGTGGACAGGCCCTTCGACAGAGGGTCAGAATGAGGGTTGAAAATAATAATTTTTCCACACATTTATGTTTTATTGTGCAAAAAACTTTATTAACATTATAAGTAAACCTTAAGTAACATATCTAAAAAAAATCCATGACATGACCCCTTTAAGAAATCAGTTCTTTAAACAGATATTCATGCAGACCGATGCTTCTGTTAATGTATTCTTGCACAAACAGCTGTGGCTTTAACAGAAGCAGAATGTTACAAGAATAATGAACCCCCCTCAAAAAAGAGAACTAAAAGTCGAGCTTAGTGTTATATTAGGGATATTCTAAATATATTTTATATGATTTTACTGGTGAAATAAGAGGCAACAAAATTATTATTGCAATGATTTTTATGTACTTCTTATTTGGCAATTACATTTCCATCATTAAATGAAACAAAATGCACCATGTATGTTTGGTTGAAACTGATGAAAAAAACCTTGACTCACCAGGAAACTGAGGTGGTTGTACCAGGGAGGGTGCAGCTCTTGTCTTCAGGGTTTAGGATCTGTGGGCTGATATCTAGTGTGGTGTTCACGCTGATGACTGGACGAGCCCTAACAACACAACACGAGAAGGCATCATCAGTCTACAAATTCAGACAGGTTCCTTATACTGTAAGACGGTAGACAATCACAGAAAAATCATGAAAACACTAATTTAGTTTAACATGATCATTTTAGTGTAGTTTTTGACACCCTGTTGATATGTGGTTGGTAATATTACTATATTCATATTTGAGACAAAAATACTGTGTGGGATTCAGAATCACCTATTTTTGCAGCTTAGTATCCATTGATGGTTTAGATGGACTGAGAAGGGAGTTTCACAATGTATGACTAAACTTTTGCTCACTGTTTTTTTAACACTTAGAGCTTATTGTGCAATAATGATGAGCTGACCGTACATTTTGGCTCACACAATATGTGTAATACAAAGTAAATCTAAGTCTAGTGGTCTTTCGTGTATAAAAATAGATTATGGCAACTGTTTCACTGTGATTTTCTTTTTATACAGCCTGGAACTGCTTTTGCTACATGCACATAAAGCAAATGAAATACTGCTGAATTAAATGAGACCACCTTTAATAGCTTATCCGGCTCTGATCATAAAAGTCAATCAAACGCATGTGTGAGTTCAAAGTGAAGCATAAGCATTCTGTACCTGTACAGAACAGCTTTGTCAGCGCCAAACACCCCAACAACCAGGTCTATAAGAGAAGGGAGTATGAGACAAAAAGAATGAGTGGCAATAGAAGAGTAAGAGAGAGGAAGTAGATTTGAGTTTAAGTGTCTGTAATCGGTTAATTGCAAAAGATGTAAATGTGTGAAAAAAGATCATTTGATTGTTGAAATCTAACCAGGGTATCCATTCTGATCAACATCTGTGCCTCCGTTCATGGAGTAACCAAAGCTAGAAGGCATGGAAGCAGACGCCCATGTTCCTTCCAGAACTTGAGAGGCCACAGAATTGGGCCCTGTGGGACGCCCGTTATGAATGTACACCAAGCCACGGTGGAACTGCCCACCATATGGGGCAGCAATGGCCACATCTGAGAGAAAACAAAGGGATTGAAATTAAAAACCATTTTAAGTAGTGGTTATGGAGTAACCACCATGGGCAGTACTGTGTTTGTATCTGCTTGTACCGCTTTTGCACAAAAAGCTCACAAGTCATGATTACTGTTGCACAATGAGGCAAGTAAGACACTCAAATGACTAAATATGTACTGTATGTTCGTCAGTGTTGCAATCTAGGTTGGGTCCTTTAAGAACAGCACAAAAATACAGAAAATATGTTGAAGAAAGACAAAATAATACCATTATATCCATCCATGTTGAGGTCTCCCAGGCTGCAGATGGAGCTTCCATATCGAGCATAGATCTCAGAACCAGTGAGTTTGATGGCATTGTTGAAAGTGAAGCCACCTTTGCCTAAGTAGACATAGACCTGACCAACCTCCCTCAGCTTCCCATCTGACCCACGGTCCATGAACAGAGGAGCTCCCACCAACAAATCCATCTTCCTAAAAGGGGGGGGGGGGGTGTTGTTAATTCGAATTGAAAAGATCAGGATAGGCTGTTTGGGATTTTGCAGTTACACTTATCAACCAGCATATAACAGCTGGAGGATTCTGATGAATAGATGCTATACTTCGAAAGTAAAAGTAGTAAATGCACAGAACTAAAAAAAGATAAGCTGATGAAAACTACCTCATATTTAAAAACAGGTCATTTCTGAACAAAAATGTTCAACATGTTCAGGCAGAGAGTAACTTGTCGGGAAACTTAGTGAACTTTATCTTCACTGTTGCACAATGTTCAGATCTGAGCTCATTTTTTGAAATAATGCCAGTTAATGTTCTCAAAACATTGCTTTGCATATATTTAGGCTAGGTTTACTTGGCCCAGAGTCATAAAAATGAATTGCCAACATGAATATAATTAAAGCAGTGGTTCTCAACTGGCTTCTAAAAAGACATTAATTTAAAGTGCCCAAAAACCGATGGTTTGCGTGAACGCACATAAAACTCTTTAATTAATCAATTTTTTCCACACTTTTCTGTTGTAGATGAACAAGATGGCCTCACTTGCTGAATAAATCACATGCCCTCTATTTATTCAATCACATTCATACCGTAGGTCTAACCAATTAAATGCTTTGGACATCTTTGGAGGGTGGAAAAAACCCAAAGCAGTCATTTACTTCAACAAAAAATAAATAAATAGAGTCAGTACAAGGAAGTAAACAAGAATGTTTTGTCCACTTAAAGCTGCAGTAGGTAACTTTTGTAAATATATATATTTTTTTACATATTTGTTTAACCTGTCATTATGTCCTGACAGTAGAATATGAGACAGATAATCTGTGAAAAAAAATCAAGCTCCTCTGGCTCCTCCCAGTGGTCCTATTGCCATTTGCAGTTACTGACCGCTCCCGTTAAGAAGCAACCAATCAGAGCTGCGGTCCGTAACTTTGTTTGTGTTCAAAATGTAGAAAAATTTATATAATAAGCGAGTACACCATGAATCCATTTTGCAAACCGTGTTTTTAACTTGTCCTGAATCACTAGGGTGCACCTATAATAAGTGTTTATATTCTGACTATTTTAGATTGCTTCAGGGGTACCGCGGCGGAGTAACCCAGTACCTTTGTGATTCTTCATAGACATAAACAGAGAGAAGTAGTTCCGGCTACGATGTTCTTCCGCAAGACGCAAGCAGTTCTGTTTATTAACCGTTAGAGCGTCAAAAGTTCCCTACCGCAGCTTTAAAAGATTCATTCATATGACCTTAACAGACACCACTACATATACACACAGATTGCTATTTGAAATCAACAAACTATCCCTGAAGCCTTGAAGCTGATCACATGTGCTGCAAGCTTTTCAATTCCAAAGTTTGGGGAGTTTTATAAATTTGTCAAAAATCATTGAGAAAGTGTTTCTCCAGGCATCTTCATGGAGCAGTGTTGCCCCAGGAGAAGCAGGGCTCTTCCCACACACCTGACGGGATTCTGGGTGGAGGGCATCTCTTTCATTCAAGAGGCCTGTGAGCTTTCACAGCTGGCAGCTGTACTCAGGTTAGATCACACCTAAAGCTGCATCTCTGCCAAAGCTCACAGACCCAACAGGCTGGAAGAGTGATACCTGAAGAACTGCTGTCTTTCCTCACAGCCATTCCAGCTGTCTCATTCTCTTCAGTGGACGAGTGTCTGGAGTCTCTGTGTCAGCATGAAGATCTCCATCCACGGCTGCTGTGTCAGGGGCCACCAGGACATTTACCACTATGTGGAGCCCATGATGAAGACACAACAGCATCCCTAAAGCCTTGAGCTGGGGCTGAAGATCAAGCAGCATCTGTGGGAGACACTCAAGTGCCCTTTACTGCTGGAGACAGAGCAGCCAGATGGACGCGTCCTCATCACTGAGAGCTTCACACGCAGCAGAAGCTTCGCTCCATGTATCCACACGAACGTCAGTGAAGAACCTCACAGTTCGTAAATACTGTATATATTGTTCATAGTTATAGAGCAAGTCATATTTTGTAGAGTAAGTTGTTAATTCATCCATCCAATCTGGCAAGATTTTAGAGATTTTGGTTCAAATGACTTTGCCACAATGCAGGCTGATTAGTTCAGTAGTTGTCCTCCTCTCTGCCCATTTAATTTATTTTTCTTTGACTTTCTTCCTGTCCATCCGTCGAGATTTTAAATCACAAAACCGGGCGACGCCCTACCAGTTGTGAACCACTGATTTAAAGTATCCATTAGTGCATGAATGCACATTTATAAAAGAAAAGATTGTCAAAAATTTCTACAAATCATCATCAATCCACATTGAGAAACAAAAAAACATCCAACAGCGTGTAAGTGTAAAGTGTTACTAACCTGTCATTATTGATGTCAACAGCTGCTACAGAATGACCGAAGTAAGCAGCCATCTAAGGTGGACAGAGAAAAAAAAATGACTAGACTGCAGCTTTAGACTAAGTACTGTTTTTAAGACGTGAATATCATGATTATCACTGGTATTGGTTGTACTCCCTACATTATATCCACGTAGATTCAGTTCTTGAGCTTATTGAAATCTCTGTTAAGCTCATGCTGACTTGATAAACTGTTGTTGAATCATCATTGAAGCAATCGCAATTAGCCAAAAACACCTCTTTTCCCTTCTTGCTCTCGTGTGTTGGCGACGCTGCTGTCAATAGCTTCCAGATGTGGGAATAGATTTAGGACATGAACTTGCTGCTCATAAACAAACGTTGAACATAACTTTGCCGTGACCACAAGCATGGGGCTATCATGTGACCTGCAGGCTGCTCACAGGCAGGACTGCTCATATATGCTCTTATCCTGTCTTTTACCACACATCACAATGTCTAACAAACACTTTTGTAATGCTCACCTGAGTGCCTGTGAAATTATACACAGACTCCATGTTCCTCCCATTAAAAATGTTGACCTTACAAGACAAAACCAGACAGAGATTCATGCAAGTCGTTTCAAAAGGAGTTGCATCACTTTTATAGGTTCTCATCAGATTCCTGACCAAAAATAGTATGAAACTCACATAACCGAGAGCCTTCTCCCCTCTAGGAACTCCTGTGACATAATCTAGAGAGGCAGGAAGAATTTGAAATGAGTCGGACATGCTTTCATTCAGCAGAGAGGTTTCTTGATTTCAGTGTACGGATCTAAGCAATTCCCGAAATGCACTACTTTAGTTTGCAATACTATGGGCCCAGTAAAGACCAGATAAAAAGCCACTGACAGCTTGTGGTTGTGGGGTGTTTAAAATTACACTACTGTTAAAACATCTGAGGTCTATTAGATTTTTTATGTTTTCAAAATTCTGCATTTATTTGTTTAAAAATATATGAGAATGTATTTTAAAATCTAATTTATTGTAATGCAAAGCAGATTTTTTTTTCAGCCATTACTCCAGTTTTCAGTGTCACATGATCCTTCAGCAATCATTCAAATACACTGATCTGGTGCTCAAGAAAAATCTTTTATAATTATCAATGTAGAAATGTTGCGCTGCTTAATACTTTTTGAAAACTATATATTACCCTTTTATTCACGATTGTTTACAAAAGAACAGTATTTATTTGAAAAAGTGATCTTTTGTCATTATTGACTTAAAGGGTTAGTTTAAAGGGTTAGTTTAAAGGCCCCCTGTAGCAAATACATGCGTATTTAAGATAAATATCCAGATTTCAAATGTGATAAACACTTTTTTTTCTCACTTCTCCTGACTGTTGGGAACCAGAAGATGTGCTGGTGGAAGATGGAGGACATATGTGTTGCGCACGTCTCTGGGAAATGTAGAAGTAAATTTAGAAGTTTTTCTTTACAAATCCTCATTTTGTGCTTATAATTCGTGACCAGCATTTTGTTTTGTTTTGTTCTCGCTCCACGCTCGTCACTAACCACGCAACGCTGACGAACTAAGACATCTGCCTGCACGCCTTATGGTTCCCCACAGTCAGCTGAAGTGAGAAAAAAAAAGTGTTTATCACATTTGAAATCTGGATATTTATCTTACAAAAACGCATGTATTCACTACAGGGGGCCTTTATCCAACCCCCGGAGCCGTGTGAGAGACGTTTTATTACAGATGCTTCTGAACAGTTAACAACAAACATTGAAAGGCTTGGAAGAGCAAGGATAATTTTTAATATAACTTCGATTGGATTATTCTAAAATAATAAAGTCACACACAACTAGGATGCTTCGAGGGTGAGTAGAAAATTGACGAATTTACATTCTGGGGTGAACTAACCCTTTAACTGTTTAATTTAATGTGCCCTTACCAAATAATAATAATAATAATTATTATTTTTTTTTTAATAATATCTAACCGATCCCATCTATTTATAATTTCCAAAACATCAACCAAATAAAAATTATGAAATATCTTACCATCTTCACCGTCATCGTTAAAGTCACCAATGGCCACAGAGTAACCTAAGAGCAAATCAAACGATGACATTAATATCTGTAAAACTTTGTATTTTCTGATCACTGCAACTAAAAGCACCTAAACATTCTTTACATATGTAAACTAATATTACAGCATGCTCTTCTCCTGGTTTCCAGGCAACAGAGCACCACCACAAGACAAAATTACAACTTTAAGAAATATCAAAACAAAAGACGCACACAGGCTTACCCAAATAACTGTCATCATACTGGGCTCCGGCTGACTTGGTTGTTAACTGGTTACCGTAAGGAGTAAAAAAATCCTTATTATATCTGCCGATGACCTCAGTGATGTCATCTGAGATCAGCTGACCTAGAAAGACAAAAAACAGTTAGGAAAGCACAAATATGAAAGATTCAGCAGCAAGCAATGTTTTTACAGTACGCTAACATGTTTAAGCTACATTTATTGCTCACACGGCCTTACGACAGAGCGAGCTGATGCAATAATCAAACACACTCCCTTCAAATCATCTCTTACTTAAAGCTAATTTATTTCAGTGGCTACATTTCTTCAGTTTGTTCAGTTAATTGTCTCATTAAAAAGAAGTTATACATTTTCTGAAGAAATAAATTAAAATAAATAAATAAATATAAATAAAGTATAAATTGAGTAATCAGCAAAGTTCCCAGACATTTGTCACCTTTTTGAAAAAAAAAAAAAAAAAAAAACTCATGAGGCTTTAATGATAATGTATGAATACATTAACACAACAAAGTAAAGACGTATTTCAAGTCTATCCAAGGTTAGTTTTGACGAAATGATGATAACGCAGGAATTCGTTCACAAAATGTAAACAAAGTGAGAATAAGACGTTCCAGTCAAACCAAGCTTACTATCAATCACATTCCCTTTTCTGAAAGCATTTTACTCTCAGCAGGGTGTATAATTACCATACCACCAGGAAAAAGAGAGACTCAGCAGAAAAACGAAACAGTTTTCACAAAAGGCTATTAGAAAGCTTTTAAACAGATCCTTTAAAATGATCACTGCAGGTCATGAAAGACGTGTTAGAGATTAAATGCATTTTCTGGGCACGGTTCCTACAGTGACCCCACCCTATGAGGTCATAACAGAGCTGAGATTTGGTAAACAGCCATCTCAACATCGCAGAGCAACACAAAACCTTTCAATGAAACAGCAGGCGCATCTTCACAGAAGGAGACAGCATATCATTCTGCATTATTTATTGCCTCAAAAACATCCTCCCTCTCCTCTGAGCTGCATTTCTCTGACAGGCGGGGACCAAAAACACATTTGTAAATTTAAACATGCATTGCCATTCTTGTGCAAACATTCACTGACCGGTTTTGTGTGCATGCTATATCTGAAGACACAGCAGACATTCTCTGAGTCACAAAAAATCCTGACAGAGCACATTGTTGTTTCCCTTTTTCCCATTATGCTTTCCAATGTCAAATTCACAGAGGGATAATAAAATAAATAAGTTTACCTTGCCAATAAAAGCTTCCTGGTCCTCCAATAACAACCCGATTCTTCTGAAGGAGACATAAAATCATGTTTTTATACATTCTGTACAAGTTTAGGCAAGAATAGGCAGTAAAATACATAACCATGTAAAAGCAGCTATATATGAGTCCAAAAAGAGATGTCTCATTTTAGTGTCCACGCCAGAATTAATTTCTCAAAGTGATTTCATATGCTTAAAAAGCATTTTAAAAGCAAATGTTTACATAAATGTTTCAAATACCTTCTGTGAAAATAAAAAGGTCAAAATATGGGTGAAATAATGTTCCATTTTCATACAACATAACAGATATTTATGTAAAAAAGAATAAACATACTTATTCTGTAATATATATAAAATAAAAAATAAGAAGATTTATAAAATAAAATAATATTAAATGCATAAACTATCATATTAAATGTTATTATATTTTCAATAATTAAAATCTAAAATAAAATAATATATTTCAGATGATTAAAATTATTATATTTTAGATGTCCTAGTGGTTTGAAAGATGTCGGCAAGGACTAGTAAAGATTTAAAATGACAATGAATAATTTTTTGTGGGCTGTATTGTGATCCTTAAACAGTATTATAATGTAATATAATGATTCTTGTTGTGGATATGCCTGACAAAATTGTTTGGTATATAAACTACTTTTGCACACAATGGCATTGTACCCAATTATCTAAATAACCAAAACTATTTCATTATTAATGTTGCAAAGATAGAGCACACTCTTTCAACAAAACTTCAAATAAAACATTTCATTAGAAAACAACAGTATATATATATATATATATATATATATATATATATATATATATATATATATATATATATATATATATATATATATATATATATATATATATAATGTGGTTTGATATGAGCTGTAGATATAATATAGATATAATGGGGTTTGATATGAGCTGCTTCTGTATTCTGTCATTTTGAAAATTCTGATGAAATGAAAATAAAGTGCCCTAATATTTTGGGGGCAAAATGTATATAAAATGTAACAAATAAATACATATATATATATATATATATACAAAGAAGCAGATTTCTTTGGATGTAATACCTTCACAAAGTCAGCACTGAAACCTGCTTGACAAAAGCCTTGTCCCTCAGGTGAGTTTGAGCCTGATGTAATAAAAAAAAAAATATGTTTCATTCATATATTCACAACAAGCAGAAATCATTTTAAAGAAGTTTCAGAAAAGGTGAGAAAATGGAAGGCAAACTGTAGACAGAGGAACTGTCACAACCACATGCACACTGACACATTGTCTGCTGAAAACGTATTAACTCACACACGTCTAAAAAACCATACAATATTCCATTAATCTTAGTTAAGATTAGGCTACTAGATATGACCCAATAAGGGCAGGAGCAGCGTGAGGAAAAGAGCGGTGATCATGTACGTACTAGAGCGGCAGGGTGAATATTCCACAATGCTATTGCCTTTCTTCAGGTAACATGTCCCAACAGGCTCTCTCTCTGATAATCCATACGTGCTCCACTGGTAGAGAGGAGCACATGCCTGAAGAAAAAAAAAGGAAAAAAGAGATGTGCAAATAAATACTAGATTAGTAATCATGTTCTTTCTGTAAATCAGCTCAAACCCAGTTCTTCCAAACAGCATGTATCTATTTACTTTAAATCTTTTTATCTTTTTATAAATATTTTCAGTGACACATCAACACTGAAAGATAAGTTCAGGGTACTTTAAAATAAATTATGCAATAAAGACTACATAATTCCAATTTGACATACTGCCTTTTAATCTGGGATTTCAGATCGATATATAAAATTGTTCGGCAGATAAAATATTTTTATGGTCCATGAAACAAAAATGTGATCTGTTGCAGCAGTCTTTTTTTTTTTTCGCTCTGTACAATCTTTTTTTCAGAGCAACTTTCACACCCTCCACAGACAGACTCACCAGAATATGGTCCCCAGAGGAACGCACAGTGGCCCCAAACCATTGATTTGACTTGAACTCCATTTGCTGTCCATTGGAATTCTTCCTGTCATCTGTGAAAGAGAACGACAGGGGAAGGAAGAACGGGAAAGGAGGAGATGGAGTTAAGAACGGAAACATAAGTTAGGTCAGTTAATTAGAATCATCAGACTGTCATCATTTCCTTTGTAGTGTCTACACTGCTCTCCCCATCACTACAATCTCATCCCCTGGCGTGTTCCTCAAATTACAACTGATTTCAAAAGAGCTGATCTGACAGAAGCATCAGAGTTAAAACAGTTGAGCTGATATGCTGATATGAAACACTCTCTCATCTTGTTCATTACCAAACCATCTGAAGTTCAATCCAAGGTCAAGAAAAGAGACAGCTGAATCTATTCATGGCATGACAGAATTAAACCCTATACCTTTCCTGCTATTAACAAGCACAATGAACATCTAGTGACAATAATAAGAGAAGCAGGGCCAGAAGGAAACCTGTTTTATTTTTATTTATATTTTTACAATTTCTGTGCTCACTTTAAGAAAAACGTGGAATTTTGGATTTAAAAAAATGATAAAACATGTTATGAAGCACAGAGACTACTAAAATCTTAATGGTAACTGAAAGCTTAATCATATTAAGATATGGGTGATTTTTAGAAAATGGAGAATTAAAGGTTTTTTTTTTTTTGTTCTGCAGAAAAGTCAGGGATTTGTCCATTATAACATTATTCTGACATGACTCTAATCATTAAATCACTCTTTTAGTTCTGTCACATTTACTCTAGGATTCCAAATGTATGCTCTTTCAACATTACGCTGCAGTTGAAGCTTTTCCTAGTAATGTCGTGATCCTTACAAACACACCCACACCCACACACACACACACACACACACATATAACCAAAAAGATATTCCCTCCCTGCGGCTGGTTCATCTCAGCCACAGGACGCCCCAGCTGTTCATCTGTCTGTGCTACTGGGCTGGGAATTTCCCAGTGTTTCTCATGGTCAACAGAGTCATACAGCCACTCAACAGCACCCAGGCTTTACTAGAATTAAGCACTTAATTATTGCCTAACAGCACAAAAGGAGAGCTGATGGTACAGTGGCTCAATGGAAACACAGTTGTATAACCACGCTTTAACAGCTCAGCATGAGTGTTGTTCCATATACACAGTGTTTTCCATCTCATACTTCTGACATTTTTCTCTAATCTAGACTTCTCTAGAACCTCAAACAGTCAGCGGGTCGCCCAGCACAGAGAACACCATTGTGAAGCCACATCATTCACAGTAAAAACATGTCAGGACACAGTTATGCTTTGGCAGTTGCTTAACATAAAAATGTTTAAGATTCTTTCTTGCAAAAGTGACTGTTAAGAAACAAATTTAGTGCACTGAAAGAAAACTAGAAAAAAAGAAAAAAAAGAAAAAGAAAAATCTAAAATATCTTGAAGGTCAGTGGACAACATTGTGGCCCAAATAAGTATCCTGACTTCCAGAATATGACCGGCTATTTTCCTCCACAAAATATTTAATTATATTATTATATACTTGTAACTTGTCTGCTTACTATGCTATGGGTGCACAGCATCCACTAAACATACACTATACTTGGTTCTTTTCCAGGAATTTCTTTAAGGCTGAAAAGGACACAAAGAGGAGTAGTTCAGTTGTTGGTGAGAACTCGAAGCATACTGAGATAATCCAACTGAAGACCTTTTTGTTTGTCTGGTAGTTCCTCTTCTAGCAATCCAGCTTGGCTGGCAGGGTAAATCAGGCCAGACTAGTCTATAACTGTCACTGAATGCCAATGAGATCTGGCACACAAAAAAACTGGTGCCTATATTCACCTCAGAGCAATGTAAGGCTGAACAAAGTCCTGTTAGTGTGAAGACTGTGTACATCTGCAAACTAGTTAGTAGGCCTGTACATGAATTTTGTGAATGGTAAAAAAAGCCCTTCTCTATTGCAGGTCATTGCCAAGCATGTGAATTCAAAACATTCTGCAAAAACAATCTTATAATCTAGATGAGCTTTGAACTGATCCCAGACTCCCTCGCCTGTTATTTTTGCCCCCCACCTATTGATAATATTTAGAGCAAAGCTGATATATGACCCAATAAATCATAAAAAAATTTACAAGCTACTCAGAAGGTCCTTTAATAAATCTGAAAAACCCAAACCTCTTCAACTAGCATGCAAAGTGAATCAACAGACAAACAGAAAAAAGTTTTAAATAACAACATGTTGGAGCAAAGACTGCACTATGGTGGCTGAAAACACAGTGCTGCATCTCACCAGTGCTGTCAAACTCAATCTGGGTGCATGAGCCACTTTTTTGCCAGGGACAGCTGAAGACAGCGCCCCTCTCAGTGACTGCTGACGGGGTTTGATCAGATGTGTTTGCCCTGGGTGCACCGACCAGTATGTTTAACCTGGAACAACAGGGTAAAGTGTGTTTAATTGCTTTTGTTATATACTAAAACACAATAATATTATATTACATATATATATATATATATACCACTTGAAACAAGAATATCTGTCATTTTGACTTAATAATAGTATTATACATTCTAAATACCATGTATTACTATTATTAAAATCTATATATAAATATTTAAGAAACTATATTCCATTACTTTGATGAAAATTGTTGTTAGTAATCCATTAAATTAGTAATTAAGCTAATGTATTCTGACTACCTTTCGATAACTTTTAACCTAACATTTTTAATCACAATTTTGAATGGAATTATAGTGTATCGTATTCATATAAAACAATGAGAAAAATAAATCTGTGTGTTTGTTTGTACATATTCCTTTTTTTTTTTATCAACAACAGGAAATGCATTAAACATTATGTCAATTATATATTTTTTATGTCTGTAACTGCAGTTTGCAAGTGAACTGATGAAAGCCTAATGATTAATTAAATCATATTAAAATAAGAATATTATTTATACAAGGGGAGTCATGGACTAAATGTTAGAGCGGTTGACTCCTAACCCTAGGGATGTGGGTTCGAATCTCGGGACGGCAATAACACGATTTAGGTGCCCTTGAGCAAGGCATCGAACCCCCAACTGCTCCCTGAGCACCGCAGCATAAAAATGGCTGCCCACTGCTCCAAGTGTGTGTTCACAGTGTGTGTGTGTGTGTGTGTGTGTGTGTGTGTGTTCACTGCTCTGTGTGTGAACTTTGGATGGGTTAGGTTCTGAGTATGGGTCACCACACTTGGCTGAATTTCACGTCACTTTCACTTTCACTTTTTTTCCCACATATATATGGTAAGATTTCTATAAAATTACAATAAAACCTATAAATGAAAAATCTGTTTAACATGCATTGAATAAAATACTAAATGTATACATAGCTTTCACATAACAGTTGTACAAGAAAATAAAAAAACTTTTCACAACAGAATTTTCTCCCACTTTGTAAACATGTATAATTTTTTATCTTTTAGAATTGCATATTTAAATAGAATCATGCCTTAGTCTTTCTTCAAAAAATAAATAAATATAAAATGCTGTAGGCCCCTTATGATGACTAAACTGGCGCACCGACAACTCAATAGGTTTACAAATGTAACTTAATTTACTCACTGTTTGTTGTCAGGATTGAAGAAAGCCACGGAAAATCCAAAGTAACTTCCTGGAGGTCCAGCGAAAACTGTGGGTTTGCTAATATCCAGATTAAAAGAAAGTGCTTGTTCAAAGTAGAAAAGAGCCACTAGAGCCCAAATCCGACAGCAGATGAGATGTCTGGCCATGTTTTGTATCTGAGTGTGGTGTGAGAGTAGACGGAGATCGCGCTGTTTGTGGGTGGACGTCTGTATCAGCAGCACATCTGATCTCCACTGATTCCGCACTCCATAACAACACAATCACTGAAACACTCACACTAACTGTTCAGCCGAGATGTCCGTTACATTATTCCCGGCGAGACGCTGCAATAAAAAGCATCCGTTTCCTGCCTGAGCTGTAAAATGGAATCAATCGTCTAAAAGTAGGACGCGGTACTGTTGTAGTCCTGCTTGGATGGAGCCGCGGGATGTCCCCTTATTTTACTGTCTGTATGGGTGTCCCACTTTACAGGAAGTGAAAATAGACCCGCCTACTGAAACGTCACGATGACGTCACCAGAAACTTCCGCAGCGTTTCCCAAGGACTTAAAAGGGCATTTGGTACCGTTTTTGGTACACATTTTAAATGCCATTAAATCACTGCGATTGCAGGCAAGAGGAATCTGTTGTTTTATGAAAGTCTTTTGATTTATTAGAACTACTGAAACTGCGACACCCTCTGTTAAGAAAGGCCGGAATTGTGTCTGTATTTAATTCAGGCAACAATAAACAAACGTGGATTTAATTTTTTAACTAAATTTTTTACCTAAAATGTAAGCGAAATCTTAATTTTATTGTTATTGTTATTTTTTATTATAAAAAAATATATATTATTATGTGAAAAATAATATAATAATACTATTATTTTATTAACAATAATAACAGTTGTCAACAAAAGCTCATTGAGTCTCACTTTATCTACAAGGTACAGATAGCTGTGACCATTACAAATGACTGTTCAGAGCTTGAGGAAATGTTATTCATACATGGGCTTGTCAGTGATTCATGAGGTTAAAAACCAGTGAAGTACATCTCCAAATATGCAGTTTGTAATTCCCCCTGGGATCCTCCATAGATTCTGCCTAAAGAAAGACATTGGTTGATATATTATTAGTTTTTTTTCAGTTGACTTGTCTTACAAGTGAAGAGGCTTGCTTTCGACCCCTAACATTCCATTTATTTGAATATATATGGAACAACTGGTGTTTTATACAATGTCATAGAGTAAAAGGCTTGAAAAGATTATGTTTCCTGAGGAAATAAAAGGCACCAGTTACAAATTGGAACATAAACAACATTCTCACTCTCTAGAGAACAAAGTCACTTTTGTTTTAGAGCTGACCAGTCATGTGTGTGGTCAAAGGGGCTTTTGGGACCACGTGATACATGGCAGAGTGGCAGAATAATTCTGTTTGCCTGGTGCACATCAAGATTAGATTTTACTGTACGATGGACATTCTTCACTTTGTCATTTTTCCAATAAGGTTTTCTGACTTTTCGGGGCTTACTAGAATAGGAATGACTAGATTTAGCAAATCTTTTAAAGTTTAGAAAAATGCCTTATAGGGCAAATTATTTCTTTATACTCTTAATTACTAAAAATAACTATCAGAAAGCCATCTGGTTGTTATTATTTGTTTTTTCATGCAAAAAGAGGTTGTATCCATTAAATGTTTTTTTTTTTCAGTCGTTTGGCCACTGACAACAGAAGGACACTGGCTTTGTACCAATGAAAATAGAGGAAATACTTTGTTAACAGTCTGTTGCCAGCCAGCTAGTCATTATATGCTCCATATACAGGCCCTACTGGTTGGTTCTGTTATAATGACCAGATGACTGTACATGATCCTACTAACCTACTAAACAAATATGTGTAAATTAAATAGTGAGTGCTGAAATTATAATATTACAGATGTATTGTCTTAACAGTCCACTACAACATACAACACAATGGATGGCACTTTTGACCAATCAGATTCAAGTATTCTATTATATATATATATATATATATATATATATATATATATATATATATATATATATGTTATGACCAACCTTGACTATGAGATCAATTCAGTTTGAGACACTCACTGTTGTTGACAGGAAGTTCAGATTCAGCTTACCCATATTGTTTTAGATGAAGATGTCTTACTATGGAAAGTGGTCCAGAGTTGTGATTGAGAAAAATCTCTCTGCGATATTTTATTTAGATTCAGTGACAGAGAGAAGTTAGACCTCATCAATACCTCTGTGTATTAAAAACAGTTTCAGTCCAGCTGCTGGAGCAATGTGTCAGAAAAACAATCTACCAAAGAAGCGAAAAGCCTTTATTTTTTGACTGCCATTAAAACTAACTTCCTGTATCCCCAGGACCACAAAGCCCTAGGTGATGAGAAAGCTAGACCATCAGCTTTGTGGGTAGAGCAGTGGTAATAAACATCTCCACATCTCCACGTTTCATCACCCTCCTGATTGTCATCTTTAAAGGGGAGGTGAAATGCTATTTCATGCATAGTGAGTTTTTTTACACTGTTAAAGAGTTGGATTCCCATGCTAAACATGGACAAAGTTTCAAAAATTAAGTTGTACATTTGAAGGAGTATTTTTGTTCCCAAAATACTCCTTCCGGTTTGTCACAAGTTTCGGAAAGTTTTTTTCGAGCATGGCTTTGTGTGACGTTAGATGGAGCGAAATTTCCTTATATGGGTCCTAAGGGAACTTCTACAGCGAGGCTGAGCACAGACATTTCACTGATCAGAGCGATTCACTGATCAGAGCGAGAGCGTCACGAAAAGTCACAAAAGAAATGTGTTTTTGGTTGACAGGGCAAGTGGGACCAGTGGATGGAGTTTATTTTTACAGAGCATCAAATGAGTTGTGCAAGTGTTTTTGTTTGTTCCCTGCATTTCGAAGATGCTTGTTTTAAAAACAAGGCCCAGTTTGACGACGGATTTGCGTATCGTTTATTTCTTAAGGATAATGCAGTCCCAACGAAAAAGGGTCACGATCTTGTGTTGGAACCGTAGGCGGTGAGTAAAACTGCTTCAAATATCTCTGCCTCCTTGTTAGTGTGTCCCCTCCCATGCTGGAGACCCGGGATCGAGCCCCGCTCGGAGCGAGTCGTTGCTGCTGCTGCTCTCGTTCAGTTTCAGCCTCGGGATCTGATTCTGGATCATAAATAAACGGCTGAATCTGACTGTGAGCCATGGTTTGTTTCGGATGATAGTTTTTCCCTCACGGTAATGTCACAGCTTCCACATGCTCTCAACGCAAAAGCCTACTGGCGCTCGTGATTCTTTAGCTCCGCCCACACGTCACGCCTCCAGCCGGTCGTGTTTTTCCGGGAAAAATCGGTACAGACTATCTTTCTCTTATGAATATAATAAAACTAAAGACTTTTTTGAGTTATGAAGGTTGCAGTACTACTCTATAGGTACTCAAGATTAACAGGATATTGAGTGAAAACGAGCATTTCACCCCCCCTTTAACAAGCTCAGGTCTGAACTCAAACCCTTCCTTCCACTGACCTGCAGAAAATGAAAGCAAGATTGAAGTGTCATTTAACACAAAAGACAACAACATGAAAGAGTCTTGAAGAACCTGGGGCTTATTTCATAAAACAAGTTTACCAGATAAGCCAGGTTTATTTTGGTAAGTCTGACTCATTGTCAGCTGATTTGGTACAAAGTAAATCAGACTAAGTGAAATAAGCCTGGATTATTTGGTAAACTTGTTTTATGAAATAATCCCCAGGACACAGTAAATCAGCAGAACCACAGGATCTGAGAGCATAAGCTTTACTGTCACCTCCTGGTCAAACCACAGCATCACCGCCAAAATATCCAATTAATTGAGTCACTCATTTTTTCAATCAAGCAAACAGAGGATGAACATCAGTGTGTCACTCACCCCAAGTGCTCTGCCAGCTTTCTTTCTCTCCATGGCCTGCTCTGCTTTAGTCAGTTTCTCCTGCCTTTTCCTTTTCTTCCAGGCCAAGAATGTTTCCAGAGTAACTAGAGTAATTCTCTACCAAATCCTCCAGTGAGATCTTTTCATTCTTTTTCCTTCTTCAGAACAAAGCCCACAGAAACAAAAGTACATCAGTATTTGCGGAATTCATCAAAGAAATACATATTTGCTGATTTCATTTAAAAGAAAATAAAAAATATCCAAATGGCACTACTGATAAAGATCAATATACACTGCCATTCAAATGTTTGGGATCAGTAAGATTTATTTTTTCATCAAGGCTGCATTCGTTTAAAAATGCTGAAACAAATACAGTGATGAAATATTACTATTTAAATGTTTTAATAAACTTTTAAATAATTTCTGTGATGCAAAGCGGCATTTCCATCAGCTGCTACTTCAGGCTTGAGTGTCACATGATCAGTCATTAATATAATATTCTGATGTATTAGTGTGGAAAACCGTTGTGCTGCTTCATATTTTGTTGGCAACTGATACTTTTTTTCAGAATTCTTTGATGAATAAAAAGTTATAAAAACAGCATTTACTTATATTTAAATACAGAAACCTTTCCCAACAAGTCTTTACTTACTTAGTTACTTTGATCATGTTTTATCAGTTTAACATCCTTGCTGAGTGTTCATTTTTTTAAAGAAAACAAAATTTTGTGATCCCAAAGTTTTGAACATAGTAGTGTATATTGTCATAAGACTTGTATTTTAAATAAATGTTCTTTTTGAATTTTTATTAATAAAACCCAACTGTAGTTTTGCTCTTCCTCTAAAAACATGGCCAGTAAATGCATTTTTTTTTTTTGCAGAATTATTTTTTTCCGCATGTATTTGCAATTTTTAAATTAAAAAGGCTTAAAACAGTTGTGATTCCCGTTTTGATTAATCATTTTCATTGACAAAAAGTCTTTCACCAGCATGACTTGGGCAGGAGTGAACTGGTAAACTTTTTTAAGATATCATAAAACCATTGTGTTTCCAGGCAAATGTAATTATTGAAATCTTAAGCTTTATATGGAACTAGTGATACAGTGCCACCATGTGTTAAGAACAGCACAACTGCATAATACATTTATTCAGGTAATAATTCATGGATTTGGGCTTGTTGCAGACCCATATTTCACATAATGTAATAAATCTTTTGATATAGGATAAGCAGTCCATATCTAGACCAGACTGTGTGTTTAAGTTTTTCTGAACAAACTTCAGATGTTTAAGCTTAAATAAACCTACACTCAATCAAAAGTTACAATTAGACATTTCAACTCAAAGCCAGTATCTGATATCCTTTTATTTACAATTTCTTTTGTTGGTGGGAGGGCAATTTAAAACAATTGAATACAAAAGGACAGAGATGTTACTAGTTCACAATCTCACCTCTTTTGCTGATATTTCTTGAAACCACTTCAAAAATCAAATCTGACTAGTAATGATGTCGACATCCACATCTCCTTCTGTAAGGCCAGATGCCACATCTGCATCCGAGAGACTTCACATTCAACACCTCAATCTGATCAACTGATTATGGAACACTTGAAAGTCAGCATCACACTTATTCACCTTTACATTCTGATCCTGATAGGCATGCAGTTGGTTACAAGTTAAAAACTGAAATGAGACCGATCGACTGAACCTTTGTTTTCATTATAGCAACATTTCAACAGCAGAGGAAGAGGAAAACAGATTCCAAAAGAGGATTTATGCTGGATCATTTCAAAGACTGATTTAATCAAACGCAGAAATATCAAATAATCAACAGCCTCATAAATATTTGGAGTATGTTCCTGCTGAAGAACCAAACCCTCACCTGACTGTGCTTTTGGGGTAGACTGCAATTAAAAAAAAAAAAAAAAAAAAAAAAAGTTAAATCAGAGTGAGAACAAGAGCCACATCCACTCCAGTCTCTCCTGTAGCATCCTGGGACATCGAGTGATGAGGGTGCATATCGCAGGCAGATCGGCTTCTGACATGGCAATTCAGGTGGTAGTTATTTGTGAAAATATCGTCATTCACATCAAGCCATGTGTAGTTTATGAATGATGCACCAGTCCCAGTCTTCACTCGTCCAGGTCCAGTGTGTTGAGCTCCTCCTCAAGTTCGTCTAGATCCTCCCCGGTGAATAGGTTCTCGTCTACAGGCACTGCCTCTGACTCGTCATCATTGGTTTCTCCGTCCTCCAGCGTCTCATCCTCGCAGTGTTCCCCATTCTCCACAGATCCACCTGATGCCTCGCTCAATTTATTGTCTGTGGAGACAAAACAGAGTTCAGTGATGTCTGAAAGACATTTATAGATAGCTGTGACCTGATTGAGAGTTATTACACTCATTCAAAAAAGATAAAAAGATTGACTATTTTAAGGTAGTGAAGATTAAAAACAACCATTAAATATAGATCACTGTAAAGCACGGTTTCTGAAATTGCGGTAGGCAAGTTAATTGGGTAATAAAAAAAAATATATATATATAGCTGAAAAGTAAACAGTAATGTTTTATTTTTTATGTGATTCACTAACCTGAAAACAGCTGGGTAGAAAATTGTGAAATATTTAATATATATGCCATTTCTTTCTTTTTCTTATATTGTCATTCTACCCTTCTCTGCCTGACTATTCAAACAAGACTGTACTTACACAAACCTCAAATTAGCATACTAAAAACACAAAGATATTTAGATGCATCTCACCATCTGTGTCATTTGTTGGAGGAGCTTTGGCAGTAAACCGGTCTGCAGATGCCACTGTTATACCTGCATTATCCACCTCTTTAGGGACAAATCTAGCAATGTCAATGTCCTGAACCTCATCTATTTCCTCCACCTGGAGAGACAATCATGTTAACAATGCTTAACGACTTGAGACTTGAAATAAGTGAATCACAAAGTATTACATGCAACAGACACAAAGATTAAACATGTAATAGATTTGCTCGAATTAATTTTATATACAATGTTTATACACGGCATTCATAATTATTAGACATAAGGATGCATCGATCCGATTCTCGGGATCGGTATCGGCTCCAATTTTCTAGTCAAACGAGACCGATCCAAATACAGTATTGTGTGCATACCATTCTGTGTTATTGTTGAGCTCCACGAAAGGCACAAAAACATTATAAAGAAACCAAAATGTTTTCGTGCACATATTTCAAGTGTTTTGAAGCGGTTCCATAGTTGTGAGGTCTGTTTTTTTTTTTTTTTTTCGGAGAACCTGACACCTTGTAATTCTGGAGACTCCAGGAAGTTTGCAGTTCTGAAATATGGTGGCGCTGGAGATGAAATGGTTTTTGATGGTTTTGTGTCCAATTCTTCACATTAATTCTTAATACTTTTGCAGTTAACATGTCTTTTTTTCTCCACCTGTTTTTTTTCAGACCTTTTTGTCCCAGAGAGCATTTTGCTGTCCAATGGTCATGCCTTAACTTTGCAATTTCTGTATTGCATTAGTTTTGAATATTTCTCATGGGGGATAAATCTCAGTCTGAATTTAACCTCTGTTTTAAGCTAATTTTATCAGTAAAGGAAAACATGCCTAATCATTCTGCACACCTGAGTAAGGAGTTTTTCACTACCTGCCTTCTTGGACAATAGTAGTTATTAAGATCGATGTGGTTTGGAATTGGTAAAAAAGAATATCAGAATATCAACATGTCTAATAATTGTGTACACAGTGTATAGCTTATATTAGGTAATGGTGCATTCTGTTAAATAACATGAAATTTATTTTTCAAACCTCGTTATAACCCTCAGCATCGTCATCTTCATCCGAATATTTTGTATCATCGGCCTCTGCATCGTCATCATCAACAAGCTCAGGTCTGAACTCAAACACTTCCCTTCCACTGACCTGCAGGACATGAAAGCAAGAGATGAGGAGAGTCTTGAAGTACCAGGACTTTTAATGCCCAATACTTTTTCAGAGTATTTTTTTCAAGACCTCAACATCTTTATTTTAAGATCAGTATTTTAATCAATCAGGAATATAAGCGTCTTGATTTTCACTCACCCCATATGCTCTGCCAGCTTTGAAGTCTGCTTTCTTTCTCTCCATGTCCTGCTCTGCTTTAGCCAGTTTCTCTTGCCTTTTCCTTTTCTTCCAGGCCAAGAATGTTTCCAGAGTAATTCGGGTGACATTTGCTCCCAAGGAAGCTCGCTACAAAATAAAGTACAGCTGATCATAACAACAATTGTGATTGATAACAATCAGATTCAATGACACTGCTACTTCACAATCGCAATCTGAAACGCTCTTCCTTCTCACCTCAGTCTCTATCAAATCCTCCAGCGAGATCTCCTCCACGTTCGTCTCTTCTTTCTTCTTGTCTTTCTTCAGAACAAAGCCCACCGGGAGAGCGTGGCGGTACATACAGTTGTCCCCTCCTCCAGGACAAACCCAAAACCAGCCGTATTTGTTGTTTTCAATAGCATCAAGGAAATACTTGCACACCTTAAAATAAAAATTATTCATTAATTTCTTTGATTCACTGATCAAAACATCAATAATATCTAGATGATTTACGTGCAAAATTGTAAGTGCATACTTCCTGCCAGAACCTACAATTTGGGTCTTTGCTTTCTTCTTTTCAGCCTCTCCATGTTTCTTGTTCACCACTTCCTCAAGTTTCTTTTCATCCCAATTGTCCATAGTGTCTGTGATTACAAAAATCAAAACAATTTAGATAACTACATAAAAGCAAGCAAGATTATTTTTTCAGATTAATTCTATCAACCAAATCAGAAGCAACAGTTCCACTTATGTCAATTCCAGAAACCTTGTCAGTATGTGATCATTTGTTTTTCAAATGTATTAGTGTACATAATACCATGCTAAAAATATAACCTCATAAAAATACTATTGGACTTGCCTTTCTCCAGCTCATCATCTCTCCCATCCACATACAAGCTTCTTTTCTCACATTTCCTCTCCAAAGTGAGGTCATGAGAGAATTTACACTTATCACCTTTGGTACACTGGCCTTGCTTAAAGAAAGCACACAGCACAGACTTGGGATCTACACCTGAAACGAAAAACAGAAAAACCATGAAAGAGATCACACACACAACAAAACAAAGAACAGAACAGAAGAGCAAAACGAACAGATGGACAGTAACCATTCCAAAGCAAGACAATTCTATTCATCACAGAGCTACATAAACCAAGCTAAGACCAAAGTAAAGTATACAGATGGCCATAAAATATACAGTTGCACTCATCTCTTAACTAGCAATGGCTAAACAATACAGATCTTAAAGTGATGGGAGTAATAACTTCAGCTAATTAATCGGTTTAGGTTTTAATTGTCACATTACTGCTATAAATAAACATTTAAGGACTACCTTGCCATTTTTGTTCTCTGTTGTTTTGCTTTATTTACAGATGCTTGATTTAATCACTGATTCCCTCTTACATCATACTCCAGGGTTCCACTGGGTACTGGATCATATTTGCACATGCACTCTTCAAAAAAACTGTGCTTTTATTTTTATGACAAACTAGAAAAATACAGATTGTACTGGTCTATTTAAGCATGTAACCAGATACTATGCTTCTAACTACAGGTCGAAAGCTGTAACTCGTTTGTTGATTACAACCAGCTGGTTAACAATGTTTTGGGAAATGCACCCCTGATGATTTAAATTATGTGCATGATTCAGAGAACAGTTTCAAATAAAGTCGTGTCTCTTATTCGATGGACCAGTTACCTTTGCTGACTTTCTGAGCTGCCACCACGGGCTTAAAGAGCTCATTCAACTCTGACAACTCCTTCTTCTTGTCATCCTTCTTTTTGTTCTTTTCAGCTTCAGCAGCAGCAGCCTACGGGGGGAGAAAAAAACCTCAACACATTGCAGACCTTTGGGACACTGACTTGGGAATTCAAATTGAAGATAGAAACACTAAAATCAGTGTCAATCAATCATTACCTGTCGTGGATTCTGCTGTCCAAACTTGACCTGCTGAGTCACAGCTTTGATAAACTTCTGTTGTTTAGCTCCCTTTTTGTTTTTCAGTCCAAAGGTTTTATCCTGCCATGAACAATTGAAAGTCACGGTAAAAATGACATCATCTAAACACCAGCCCCATCAAAACAAACAGGTTACATAATCAGACAATTAAACGTAACAGAACAGCGATGTGATGCTTATAAAATAAGACCAAAATTAACAGGCATTTCATTTCAAACCAATTGTCGACTGTAAGTCATTTTGGCACTTTCAAATGACTCCGATAATGGCTGCAAATACAGTCTACATGGACAGCTCACTGTGTTTTCAGACACAGCCTCAATGTGGCACACTAGCAGTAGACTTTGGCTCAATTCATATCGTCATTTCCTCTTTACTTACCGATACGTTGACAATATCAGACTGACAGTTTAATCTTAATTTGTTTAACCCAATTAAACAAATATATAACTGATTATTCATATAGTTCCATTCATTTTAGGTTTTTAATAGCATTAGAAGGTTCAGAAATGCGCTGGTGGGTGAATCAGAGCACAAGGCCCAGAGTTGAGAATGCTAACGTTACATGAGTGTTAAAACGCCGCAAATCTCACCTCAATGATCTTCTCTTTCTTCTTCTCTTGGGTTTTCTTGTTGCCTGCAGGTTGGGCTGGCTTTTTCGGAGGCATATCGCTTAAGACTACCTATAAAACTGAGGAAACCCTGACGCCGTGTGAATAATGCCGTATGTTCACAGGCAAGCGTAAGCTAACCGCACTAGCAGCCGCGACGCATTCTGGGAAGTCCGGGCGCGCATGATGTGAGCGCACGTGGCACAACAACGCCATCTAGCGCACTGCTGATAAACATGCTGTTCATGTTTTCTGTTGTGATTTGCGGTCCATAGTTTACTTCCAATTACAAAATAAGGCCTTGATCTGCCTTCGAGTAGATTTTTTTATTGTTTTGCATGTGAGGGTAACAATGTTTGAGGGTAATAATATTTCCCATTTATATATTTATTTAATAAATTATAAATAAAGCAAAAATGTGTTTGTATTACTTTCAATTTTCCATGACTTTTTTAAATGATTGATATCATAGTAATGACAGAAGTACTGACAATACTATGTTTAGGTTTGTAAAAAGTTTTATTAGATTGAATTTGGCATGAAAATACAATTTCAACACTTAAAATACAATATAATATAAAAATATAATTATAAAATATAAATGTAAAAAGAAACACAGTACTTAAAACGTTAAAAAGTTAAAAAGTTGGTGTCAATGTATTTTTTTTTTTTTTTTTTTTTTTTTTTTACTCAAAATGCATAACTTTAAAAATTCATTTCAAGAAAGATCAAGTAACACATTAATTTAAAGGTAAATTTTTGAAGTAGAAAAACAGAAATAGTATTTCTTGTTAATATATATATATATATATATATATATATATATATATATATATATATATATATATATATATATATATATATATATATATATATATATTCCAGGAGAGTATAAGAACAGGGATCTAATTTGAACATGATTAGCTTTAAAGAAACTTGGCATTTCAACATTTATGTGGATGTTCTAATCACTGACTTGAGCGGGATGCTTGAGTGAAACATGTATGATTAAAAGTAACGTCATTTATGGTATGGAGAGAGGTTTCTGTGAGATGAACTAGATGATGAGCACACCTATAAATGAAGAGGAAGGCCCCTCCAGCATTCTCATTAGGAGCTGTTTTGATTTATCAACATCACACCAAATGTGTTCCCCTTGTCGGAGTGATGAATAGTGTCTAATCACAAATGGACACCCTGCTGTAAGTAGCCATCATTAACTCTGGCAGTTTCTACAAGCAACTGCTCTTTCTCCTCCTGCTGCATATCAGATCCTCCCATCCAAAGCAAATAGAGAGGCGACTTGATGAGTCTTCCATTAGTCAACTTGGCCTCGGGTGCTTTAGAGGAATATGTAGCTGATAGTCTCAAAGATACCTCAGATATTCATACAAACTCTAATGTTTGAGCTTTGAGGACCTGCAGATGCTTGGAAAGAAATGTAGCTTTAGAAGAATTTTAAAACACTTTTCGTTTGAATTTTTCTTTATATGTCTTGTCTGAACACTGAGCATTTTTTATTTGTTGATTCTCTTTCTATTGGATTTTTTTTTCTCAGGTTTTAGTCTGACACAGTTTAATCAAAGCAGAAGTCTTGTGCTAAGCAGCTCATACTGTCGCACCTTTTCCATTATGTTATTATTCTGCCGATTCAGCAGACGGATGGGATTCTGTTGCCACACTCCTCTCTGTGAGAAATCCAAAAGGGAGAGGTGAGATAAACACACTCTTGAGTAACAATGGAAATCACAGCTACAGAAATGAAGCTGCTCATCCATTATATTAAGTGGTGGTTAAATGTATGAATGGATTTTGTTGATGTTGTCTGGAATGTTGTTATAGGTTTTTTTTTTTTTTTTTTTTTTGAGCTTCCTTTGTAAATACTTTTTTGCTTAAATTTTTGGTACAGAATTTAATTTCACACAGGCAGCATCCTGCTGTCACACCAGAGTCATTTCTACTTTGCAGTTAATTTAAATTCCCCCATCATGTATTTTGTAATATAGTGCATGAAATAAGTGTTGATTTGTTCATAAATATTTCAGATTAATATATTTAAATTTCTTCATATATTACAGATATTTCAAAATAATGTATCAACATTTTCAAATGTTGCATCCTTTCTATATTACTTTATTTCATATTACTCTTTTATAAGTTCTTTTACTATCATAAGCCATTTTTTTTACATTATCCTCTCAAAAGTGACAATTCATGATAGGAAAATAGCAACCCAAACATTAATAAACAGCAATGGATTTTATAAAATCTGTTTTAATTTTTTTCTTTAGTTAACTTTAGATAGAAAAATCCATCTGTATAAAATGACAGACATGTTTATGATAATGTCTGTAGAAGATGGTTAAAAAGCATAAACACATAAAACACACACACACGCACGCAGGCACGCACACACACACAACCACGTGTTCATTTTCTAGCCATTCTGTTAATGATTAAAATATTATTCGTTCGGAGCACAGTTCTGGAAATCTGGTATACGTACAGATTTGTGTTTACCTTTTGAATAGAGCGTGGATACAAAATATCATTATTGTCCTCTAGGGGGCGGCCAGCCTCTTTTATAAATAAGTAAATCACCATTTTAAAACGAATCTATTAACACACACACACACACACGACATAAAATGGTACTGATTTCATTTTTCAAACAAATAGATGTCTTTCTGCACACTCTGCACAGTTATTTTTTTATATTTCCTGCACTGATGTCCAACAATGCCTTAAATTACTGAGACAAAGTGCAAGTGTCTATGGCCACCTGAATCAGCTGAAAGATGTTTGACCATAAAATTAACTGTAGCCTACTAAATGAAAACATTATAGGCCTACACTAAAAACTGATTCAAACTGGTAAGTATTACCTTTAATTAATCTATAATTCTGAATTAAAGTCTAAAGTAGTATTTTCTTGAATAACATGCTCTAATTGTCTTTGTTTAATTTACAACTTTACAATGAGTCTGTTTTGATTTTTTAAATAACATTTTGTTGATTTGTAATACATAAAGACATTCAAACAAATGTAGAACTGCAACTAGCCTTTTGCTACTTTTAATCTCCAAGTGTCAGATGTTATTAGCTATCCATCAAACACCATATGTTCAAATGTCAAATAAATCACAAAGTAAACCAACTTAAAATCAAATAAATAAACAAAGTCAACTTAATTTGATTTTCGCACATTAGCATAAAGCCATAAACTGAATGAAATGGTTTGGCAATTCATTGGGTGGGGGTAATAAATACTAGAGAAAATCACTCATGCTGCCTTTATGGCACAGTAAATTATCCAAAGCCTTCTGCAACGTCCTCCTGGCTCAGCGCAGTGCGCAATAACCCACAAAACCCTCTGCAATATTTATCAGCACACACACTGCCGATGTGGCCAAGTAAAGTGCAGAATAGCAGAACACAAAAGAACAATGTCATTCACTGTGTGATTTAAGTTAAATGCTCATTGAATGTTGGTAATTCAAATGTGTGTTTGAGCAGGAAGCTGAAATTACCCAGGGACTGATACATCAAGAAACTAATTTTAGCTGTTCATCAAGCCCTGATATGAATTATTTTAGCTTAATGTTCAAATAGTTTTGAGTCACCTGTTGAATTCCTTGCAGAACACAGTCAAAGAGGCACACAAAAAAATGCAGCATTGATGTTCTCTTATAAATAATATTCTGCCTCTAATGATAATCTTCAATATGGGAAATGCTTCTATCATTAGATAATCAATCATTATAAATATTAATCTTTATTATTATTATTTTTTTAAAAGAGAGAGTTTGAATGTTGCTGACCTTCAGCGCTGCTGAATAAGTTTTACACAGTTTTCCCAAACAGAAAGTCTCAAGATGCTGATTAGACAGCATGATTATTGCACAGGTGTGCCTTAGGCAGGCCACAATAAAAGGCCACTCTAAAATGTGCAGTTTTATCACACAACAAAATGCCACAGATGTCGCAAGTTTTGAGGGAGCGTGCATTTGGCATGCTGACTGCAGGAATGTCCACCTGAGCTGTTGCCCATGAATTGAATGTTCATTTCTCTACCATAAGCCGTCTCCAAAGGCGTTTCAGAGAATTTGCCAGTACTTCCAACCAGCCTCACAACTGCAGACCACATGTAACCAAACCAACCCAGGACCTCCACATCCAGCATCTTCACCTCCAAGATCGTCTGAGACCAGCCACCTGGACAGCTGCTGCAACAGTCAATCGGTTTGCATAAACAAAGAATTTCTGCACAAACGGTGAGAAACCATCTCATCTGCATGCTCGTCATCGTAACCGACTTGAGTCGGCAAATGCTCACATTCAATGGTGTCTGGCAATTTGGGGAGGTGTTCTCTTCACGGATGAATCAGAGTTTTCAATACAGGAGAGATGACAGACATGTGTGGTGTCGTATGGGTGAGCGGTTTGCTGATGTCCAAGTTGTGGACCTTGGTGGTGGTGGGGTTATAGTATGGGCAGGCGTATGTTATGGACAACCGAAAAAAGTGAATTTTATTGATGGCATTTTGAATGCACAGAGATAACGTGACGAGATCCTGAGGTTCATTGTTGCGCCATTAATCCACGACCATCACCTCATGTTGCAGCATAATGCACGGCCCCATAGGTGTACAAAGTACCTGAAAGTACAGATATCGTACCAGAAAATGACTTTGGTAGAAGTTGAAATCTGCTTGAGTATTGAAAGTAAAAGTACAAGTAAATGCCAAATAGAAAAAAAAGCAAATAAATAAATAATTAAATGTTCATACACAGCTTGAGTAGCAACAATTTCTTCCATTTTGTATTTCTGGGTAAGAATAAGAAGCACTTCTTCCGGTACAGTGTCTTTCATAAGAAAACATTTCTGGAATCTGAAATAGCATGTATTTACACAGTTTATCTATCTCAGAAGGGAGATGGATTCATTTAATCTGCAGATACAGATGTATAAATAGGCCTAATGTTTTGTTCTTAACATAAAACGCTGAATACTGACATTTTATACAATAAAAAAATATATATATTTTTTTTAAGATTATGTGGTTGCTTATATCATAAATCCATTTTTTGTTTTGTAACAGGCATTTAGCAAAAAGGAAAATTCTTTTGTGAAATGATAGTTTGGAATAGATTTCGAAACCACCAAAACTCAGTATCCATCTACACAGCAATGTCACCTACTTGCAGTACTTTCACTCCTGATACTGAACCTAATTTACAACCGTCCATCCAAGTTCTTATTGAACACCCCCCACAGACTCTTAATATCTTCCCTTGTCACTCCCCCCAGAAACATTAAATACGTGCCTTACAGATGTTATCATTATGCTGTCAGCTTGTCGTGAAATGGTGACCATGACTCATCTTTTTTGCACTTTCATGTACTATGCTGGCATTTAAATGATTTCTTAATGGAAGGTCTAGAGCAAAAAAAGAAAAAAGAAAAAAAAAAAATGTATATATAAGCAACTCTTTGTGCTTACAATGAGTCACCAGCCTCTTACGTACAAGAAAGGAGTTTTAAAACAGAACAGTGATACAACCTTGAGAGAAAAACAAGAGTGGTTACTGCACAAAAACACAGACAATAACATTGTTGTGATTATTACATTTGTCTAAAGAGAAAAGTTTGTATTTATTCATTTGAAAAGGCAATTTCAACCCCCAAATTTGTTATATGATCAAAAAAAAAAAAAAAAAAAAAAAAATCAGAGAGAAACATTAATCTAATGTTTGTTTTGATACAAGAAATGTAAATATAAAGGCAAAAAGGGGAAACAGTTATATGGTATATTTCATATATCGGAAAATATTTTAAAGTAACATCTAAATACGAACCAGTTTTCAGTTTCAGTTTTTTCATAAATACATTGTCTGGCTTTAAATGCACAGTTCACCATCTTAACCCAGGCATATTTCACAAATGAATCTCTATTGTGGGTGGAAGAGTCAATTAAATGTTAAATCAAATGACCTTCCAGATAAATGACCTGTGACATTCATGTCATTATCTCTTCTGCGTATTGCCCTCATGGAACAGTCACATTTTTGAAGCACATCTATACTTTTCCAAAAATGAGGGAATAGTAAGTATCCACTTAATCTCAGCATCCACTCTAAAACAGGATTCTCATAGTCACCACCTCCCCTCCGTCTTTGAGAGCTCTTTTTGGCTAAGGCAGTAATTAGGGTTCCCTGCTGTGTATCTCTGTGGCCTTGCAGCTCTGTGTCGCTGCTCAACCGAGTGTAGCCGTGAGAAAGCAGGCAGGGAGGAAAGACTCGTGTCTAATTTTCTCATTGCCCAGAGATTCTTTGAGTCAAGACCCCTTACTGCCATCAGACTAATGTGTCTCGTGAATAGCCTACGGTTTGTCAAAATTTGCTTCATAAAGCAAGAAAAAAATGGATGGATAAGTAGATATAAACTGTAGAGATTATAGATGGACACAATGCCAGACAGATTCTACAGGGAGGATATCTGCATATCATACTTTTATGATATCACAACTTCATTAGTAAATGTATCATGCCTGTCGAGGGAAAGAAAGACCTTGTTTGTTTGGGGAAAAAAAAACATAATTTGGGAATTAAACAATGTTTTTTAATCAACATTTATATTGTATATTCACATTAACTGATGAGTTTATGAAACCATGTTTTGTAGACATACCATCATTAAAATAAATGTGTGGCCACATGAATTATTCCGATACTCTCCAAAAAGCAATGCATATGTGTGTTTTTTTTTTGAGCCAGCTGGTTCAGAGGGGCAACAAAATTGCATTTGTCCCTTTTCGTAATAGACAAAATTGCATTTGACCACAGTCCCTCATACTTAAATAGCTGTTTACTCAAACGGAAGCAGATCGGAGCTCAGAGGCCAATAATTGGAGTGTTCATGCACCCCTGTGATCCCGACACTATTACTCTATCTCTGAGTGTAATGGGATATTTAATAATGGCGATCCCCCACAGGCCGCCAATCACCCTCATCATCTGATTTTAAAATGTTTGCAATAACCTGCGGCCCGCAGGTGTAAACATGCTTGCAGGGGAGTGTGGATGTGCAGCTTCTGTGTCATTATCTTAATGGAATTCCTCAGAGGGGCAAAGGGGAAGCCTACAAAAATAAACAGCCCAGAGCCACATATATGACAGGGAGGGGGGATATGAAAGGGTATAATCCAAATACCTGTAAGAACCAATAAGGGTTTGAGGATGGGAGCAGCGCTTAAAGTTTACCTCTAGCCGTGGTGTTGTTTAGTTGTGAAGATTGCTGGACCGGAACTGCTTGTCGATGTTAGAGAAGCAGAAGATGAGAAAGGCAGCCGTTCTGCTTTATCAGACAGGAATCCGTTATTACCCTCACAAACACTTAATGGAGTTTACAAGACTGAGTCTCCTGGGTATGACAGATGTGCAGAACACACCAGCCGCTCCTGCTGCCTGAATCGCTATCCAAATCCTGTAATAGTACGCAGCCACATGGCGCTCAGCTTGAACATGCTCAGATGGAAAGACCATCAGTCACGTCAATACAGAAAGACGGTCTCCCCCGGAATGTGTCCCAACATGTTATTACAGCCATTACTAAGTTTATGTGTGTGCATTTATGTGATTGTTAAGCTAATGGAGTGACAGGCCTTTTAATCAGCCCACAGAGAGCGTGTTGTCATTACCAGCTCCCCTGATAGCCCCGCTTACACTTCTGCTGGGACACTGATATCCTTCTGCTGTGGTCCTGAATGGAATCTCTCCTTCCACACTTAACGGAACTAACATGCCGATCACAAGTCTGACTCCTTCTAGGGATTAGCATACACAAGAGGAGAGACGCACTCGCACACGCACGCAGAGCCATTAGTGTATTACGCCTGGGTTGTTCGTGCATAGCAGTTGCCAATTACTTTCAGTGGGAGCAGAATCCTCTTTAGGTGTCTGTGTGCCTACTTCAGACAATCAGAGGGAACTGGATGGAATGGAATTCTTATGCAGTAGCAGAGGAAGCAGGTGAAATACCACTGCAATGGCTGAAATAACGGGCTCATGACGGTACAAACTTGAATAATTTACTTAAATGGAAAGGTAGAGATCATGAATCATCAAATACTATCAAAATGGTTTATAACAAACACTGGACAAGATTCTATGTCTCCAGATGTGGTTGTAAGTGTCAGATCTTTTTTCCAATATTTCGACTTCTGTAACGAACTGGTGCCACTTGGCCAAATCCCCAAAATTCTGCTATGATTTACTTGTCTATTGTCTAGCACCACCAAGTAAGTGATACCAGAGGGTTAAAAGAAATAGGTTGTGATGACTAATATCTGTTATCTTCATACTGACATTTACTTGGGTCCATCAAACCCTGATCCAAGAAATCTCAATGCACTCATACTGCTAGTGCACTGGTTTGCTTACAAGAAAACCACTGGTAAAGTTCACATAGACTACAGATAGACAGTACCTGTGAGTATACATCTGTGTGTATTTATGAATGAGTGTGTGTATAGATATGCCTGCCAGCTCTTTGGCAATGAGGATCCAATGGAGCCCAGCCAAGACAAGACAGTTACCCTCACCCCCCCCCACGGATGCCACCTCGTCTGTAGCGGTGGGTTTGAGGGGGCAGGAGAGGAGGAGTGCTGCCACAGCGTCTCCCTTTCTGCTTGCTGAGCATATTCAGCTAGACAGGCGTCCCTGTAGTGGGCCAAGAAGCAGATGGCTGGGGACTCGATCTCCCATCAGCGAGAAAACCGGAGCGCCGCGGCCCATCCTCCAGAGCTTCATCAGCCACCCTGTCACACGCACATACACACCTCTCTTCCACCACCCCTTTTAATTTGTTGTTTTAAAGATCTGCCTGAGGATATTCGGTGGCTTATTGATGTTCCTCCTCCCTGCGGCGATACAGCAGAACTGTTAACAGGTGTTTCAGAGACACCCCTCTGTTAGAGCTCTACTTACTTGATCGGATGCGGGAAAACGATTTCCACAGCGTGTCTTATCCCGCACCCATGCCTTTCAACATGTGTTGTAGCACCAGTGTGAAACAACAAAGGTACAATGACAGGAAACAAAAGACGTCACTTTCAAAGTGTTTCATGCCTTATTCTTCTTTGGCAGCATGTACAAAGTGATAAAATGTTGCTTTGGAAACCATATGCATTGAACACAAATCCCGGCACTGGATTTCATATGGATTAGTATGATTGTGACAAACATGCCCCTCAACCACAATAAACCTGCCACAATGGGAAAATAGCATGCTATACCGGTTTCTGATTAATGGAAATATGGTTTCATAATTCACCTGACCTGCCTGATGGAAGATATTCTCATTTTTATTTACTCAAAATGTTAGCTGCAGGCCATGACTTAGAAATGTTCTCAACAAAAACATAAAACAGGGAGAAGCTGAACGTCAACAAAACTGGATAAAATAGATGGAGCCTTTTGCCATGGTAACAGTTGTGTGACCAAAATAACAGTTATTTATTTTTTATTATTTTTAAGTAACAATTGCTAATTTGGTTAAAAAAAAAAAACACTGATTAAATAGGTTGGCATAATCTTTTATTACATTTTCTAAAAATATTTTAACACATAGCTTTGAGGGGGAAAAAACAATAAATTATATTGGCTCCCCCAAAATGAGAATGAATCAAAAATATATAATAATAAAACAAATGTGTGTATTTGTGTGTGTGTGTGTTTGTACACACACACACACACACACACACACACACACGCACACACACACACACACACACACACACACACACACACACACACATTAAGTACATATAAAGGCATAAACCTACCTAGTAAGCCATTGGCTGGCAGAGATAAATATTGTTTGTTTGTGTAGATGCGATTTATGTCAAGGTTGTGTTGTTAAACACTTGCCAGTGGACGACATGTACTCTCTCCATCCTCTCACAATATCAGTGTGCCAAACTGATTCATAATGCATTTGTTTTGTTCCAGATGCAAAAATAGACCTTCTGTTCATCATTTCTGAAGAAACAAAATGTGCCAAGCAATATTTAATTCAGTGCTGCTTCGAAAAACAACCTTACCTTTGTAACATTAATTTGACTTCCAAAATAACCACAAAAATGAGAATATTACACTGCATACCAACCACCAAGGAGCGGAGGATGTTTTCACACCAAAATCATCATTTTGCCACCAAAGTCACGTTTCCTCCATTATTCATGCACAAACACTCATTCAAACGGTTGGCCAGCATCGTGCACTGACAAGAAGATTCAACCACGCAGCCATCAGCCTTTATCGTCCATCCACGCTGGAACATTCTGTCAGTCATAACATATGCCCTGATTGCACATGATGCTATTTATTTGTGCGATTTCCACAAGTCCTTCCCAGAACTCCTCTAAACAAGACTGGCTTGTCCTAGTTCAGTCAAACATCATCTCTCAGTGGGGAATACATTTAAATAAAAAAAAGACAGCAAGACACGCTCTTCTTCTGCTAGAGGATTAAACTTCACAATTCTTGCTTGACTTGGCACCCAAAGTTTTCATCATTTAACATCAGGGCTACAGAAATGCTGATGAGGTACAAGCAGGCCAGCTGAACAAATTAACCTTTAGCTGCTGGTATAAGATTTGGGGAAGATCTGCAATTACATCACCGGAGCAGCTCTGAGATAACGTTAACTGACTTTTTTTAATTGCTAAATCCTGGACAATTTGCAGCCAGGAGAAAACTGGCTGAAAAGGGGTGAAAGTAGACATTGTGTCCACAAACCCAAACCTGAATTATAGAATTAAATACTGAATGTAGTTAGTTTAGGTGTAAACTTGTTTTTTTCTTTCTTTCTTTCTTTTTTTTTACCCTTTAAAGGCCAAAATGCGGTCACCATGATTTTGCCAAGCAAGACGTTCCTCATGTCAAAATCTTTTGTTAATCCTGGATCAACACCCTATCCCTACTCCTAAACATAACCCTACCCATAATTTATCCCTAAAATCAGAGGGAAATGATTGTTAAATAACAAGGATGTAGAAGCACGTAAATCTGGGTGTTAGTCTAAAAGGGACATTTCCTGTAAACTTATGCCTTATTTCTGATTGGTTGAATGGAATATTGTTCCAGGATCAACATGGATGTTGATCCAGGAACATGTTGCACTTCACCATGCAAATACATACATTATGATACTTACACTGCAACGCAATTACAATGAATTATTCCAGTAACATACTTGAACATTACATTTAACACACTCAAATAATTTAGTTACACTTTAGATTCTTAAATTTAACTTTGGTTGATGTAACTTATTATTCTGTTTTTGTGTAATTTTTTTTTTTTATATATATGTCCACAAAAGAATAGTTCAACTCAAACCTAATGTCTTGATCAGGCAAAGCACACATCGGAGTCCAGAGCCACATGCCACTTCCAAAAACAAATGCATGTATTTGGCTGTAACATTTTTAGCTCAACACATTTTCTATTTGCAATTCATGAGTGACCAACATGACCTTTCAGTATATTCATGATTAACAATGTAAATCATTATATCTCAGTTCAAAAGAATCAATGAATTCCTAGGCCTTTGCACAAGCACTGTCTTTAAACCTGTCACAATAAGGCTTTGCAGACTAATCCTGCTGCCTTTACCTCATTAACCACTTGATCCCAATTACAATTAACAAATTATCAAGATGGAAAAGTATGGCATTTTTGTCGACAGATAATCTCCAAAGAGCCTGCAAAATATTGTGTATAAGCTGCGCAATTATTTTAATTAATGTCCAGGTCAAGAAGCCAAATTTAGCCAGATTGAGAATTAAAATATAGATTGATGTAAGAAATGCATCCTAGCAGTTTGCAAAGAGATTCTCAGAGATCTGTAAAATGTAAAAATGCATCTTTTAAAAGCAAACATCAAACATATATAAGATAATACAGAACATATAGGTTTTGATATGGAATATTGACGATTGAATGAAAACAGTTTTGACTAACTGTTCAGCTATTCAGAGATACAGTAATGTCACAAGGAATAATTCCTGAATTTTACTCACCTTCATGTACCCGAAATTCCTCAAAATATCTTCTTTTGACAAATGCATGAAGAAGAAAAGTCAAACAGGTTTGGAATGACATGGGGGTGAGTAATGGGTGATATAATTTTCTTTTTTGGGTGAACTATTGTTTTAAGACTGTAAGATTGAGAATCTGTATGGCAGAAATATGTGTGACAAACAGTTTTGTTCCACAGACAGCATAAAGGTGATTAAAATATGGGCTATGATGCCACAGGATATGACACCATGGCTTCTGTTTTTCATAAACAGTAATTGGAATAGTGTATTCATTGTAAATCTATGATTTTTAAGTCAAACATCTGTCCTAAGATTAAGTTTCCCAAACGACACTTTGAAAGTTCTGCTTTCAAGCGCTTTTCATGTGTTTTCATTTCTGCCCCCGTTCTTGTACGAGCGCAAGTCTAGCGTGACCGTGCCATATTAATTCTGACAGAACATGTACTTGTCAGTGACAATATCCTACCTTTTATACTGCTCCCTGCTCGCTGTTCATAAGAATCAGATATTCTGTAAGAGTGAAGTTACATAGCATGGTCTGAGATTTGGGTTATAGATGACAGTGATCAAGCATGGGAATAGTTTGACAGCATGGGGACTGGGACAGCGGAAACCAGAGGGAGAATCTTGTGTTCTCCTAATTAAAGTTTGTTCCTTTCAGCGCTGTAATCAGACCCTTTAATCTCTGTTTGAATCGCCTCTGACAGTGGCTGGCGGGCACACGTCAGCTGCGTTGGTTTAAGGCCTCTGATTTATCAAACAGACCACTAGTGGCACTTCCGCAATTTCCCCCGAGGCAATCCTTCAGAGAAGTTGTCAGCTTCAATATTGCGGCTCGCTCCATGACACCTTACCGGTTTCAGCTTTCCTTTGGATTCTTCAAACGGCGCTGTAAATATAGAACGTTTTACCCACAATCACGATGTCTCTAGCTACAGCTATCACATGCCTTTCCAACCGCAACACTTTTTTTGGAGTGCAGCCATCAGATTCTCTTAGGCAGAAGTTGTAAACTACACAAATGCCAGAGGTTTATTAGCAGCTTTACATACTACTTGTTGCAGCTATTTTTGTGCTTCTTACAAGTAGCCTAGCAACAACAGAAAGTTGAAAGAGAACTCAACTGATCAGCAGCCGTCAGGGTTTGATGCAATTTTTTGTGCTATCCTTCATGCGGAGTGCATTTTATTTCATTACGCATGAGTTGAGATTCAAATGGAAAGTGAATTACATCCTGAGGAAGTGGCACTGTCTCATAAACTTCAAACACAATCTTCTTTAATATACTCTGAGTCTAAATGTCCACATGGAGGGAAGAACAGAAAACCAAATAGCACTGAGAAGAATTAAAAGACTTCTACTCAATTTACATTGAGTTCACAAGCAAAGTTAACATTCAGTATTTTGCTACTGAGTATTTCATACACTGATAGTGAAATTAATCATTTTATTCTGCAAGGATGAATTAATCTAAAAGTGAGTGAGTGAACTGTACACATTTATTTTCAAATAAATGCTTTATATTTAGCAAAGAATCCTGAAAAAAAAATAAAAAAAAATGACTGGAGTAAAGGCTGCGGGAAGTTCAGCCTTGCCATCAAATATATTCAGACTGAGCATTAAGAGGTTCTATCAAAATCATAATAAATGAAGAAAATAAATGCATTTACATGTATTTCAACTTTTTGGAAGAATTTCTCCCAAAAATGAACATACAAATGCGCTGTTCCTCATGTCATCCCAAACCTTTATGTTTTCCATTAAACACTAAATGAGAAGTTTATTAGAATGTCTAAGCTTCTCTTTTCCATACAATGAAAGTGGATTGTATGGAAAAGAGAAGCTTAGACACTTTTAATATCACGTAAATTTGTCACACTTTTTCGAGGTTTAAAAGTGCTTCTGTGAATAAATATAGATTTTAACTCAAATAGACAGGATAGTCTTCACATGATCTGATATTTTATCCGGACCCAGAATAAGGCGAGATGAACATCACGGAGTGCTAAACCCTCATGCAGCGTGTTTCATTCATACAAAGCCAGAGAAAGTTGAACCAAGAAATTCCTAATATGGACAAAAGCGTCCAGCTATCGCTGTATGAAAACAGTTGTTTTCAAAGAAAAACAGAAATGTACGATTGCGACAATATGGTTTATCTGTGTTTTTCAAGTCAACACCAGGTAATAAATAAAGTATATGAACAATGCAGTGCTAACTGATATAGCATTTATTACAGTATAGAAACTATTCTGCCTTATTGTGTGATAAAAAAGTGTTTGTAGTATATAAACATAATCATTATATAAACAAATCATTATTACTGATTATTGTTCACCAAGCCTGCATTTATTTGATCAAAAGAAAAACAGTAAAATTTAGAAATATTTTTAGTATTCAGAAAAACTAATTTATTGTGATTTCAAAACAACATGTTTAGCTTCATTACGTTACTCCAGTCACACGATCCTCCAGAAAACAGGTTGATATTCTGAATTGCTGCTCAAAAAACATTTATTATTTTGATGATGTTTTCAACATTGGAGTATAATTTTTTAACATTTCTTTGATTAATAGAGAGTTCAGAAAAACAGGATTTATCTGAAATATAAATCTTTTGTAACATTATAAATGTCTTTTTCATCACTTTTGATCAATTTAAAACATCCTTCCTAAATAAAAGTATTAATTTCTATAATTTCCGAAAAAATATAATGACTCTTAGCTTTTGAATGGTGTATTATGTTACAAATGCTTTTTATTTCACATAAATGGTGATCTTTGGATCTTTCTATTAATCAAAGAATCCTAAATAATAATAAAAAAAATATTTAATTTACAAATCAAGTGAGCAAAATATTAAATCGAGGGAATGCAATAGTAATCGTGTGCACCTTGTAGTACATTGAGGGATAATCTGTGCACATTATTTAGCCTACAATTGTTTCCTGCATGCCATGTGCAGGGCTCCTTACAGAAGAGACTTTATAAAATATTAAAAATCTTACTGTTAAAAAAATAAAAAATAAAATAATAATTATATATATATATATATATACAATGGATGGGAGAATGGCACATGTTGTTTTTGTTTTTTGAGCAACTGGGATGGTGCCCCCTCTGGGAGTTGGTGCCCTACGCAGACTGCGTACTCTGCGTATAGGGAGCAGCGGTACTGGATATATATATATACATATATATATACATGATATAAAAATGTATAGCCTGAATGCACTGTAAGTCGCTTTGGATACAAGCGTCTGCTAAATGCATAAATTTAAATTTATATATATATATATATATATATATATATATATATATATATATATATATATATATATATATATATATATATATATATATATATATATATATATAACATGCCTGCCCCCCCCCACTTATGAAATGATGGCTATGCTACTGACTGGAATCAGGGGCTATGATGAGCCAAAAACCTATGAGCCATGCATTGTAATTGCCTGTTTCCATTTTTTGAATTTTTTAAGTAAAGTTTAAAAGACCAGTGCTGGAATAACAAGCATATATTGAATATAAAAATACAGATCTGTCGATTGCAGAGCTTTAGAATGATGTTAAATGATTTATAAGCAGTGGAAAGTTTGTCGCTAAATGTGTTTGTGGTTAAAAATAAAGATTTTCTGATGACAGAAACCAAGTGAATACTTTTAGCTGCGCTAGAGCTTAGTAGCATAAATTAAAGAGTGACTCAAGTCCAGCAGGAAGGATTATTTATGTATGCCAAAATTTGTGTTGATTTGGGACATTCTGGGGTAAAGAAAAGAGGTCTGCATAATATAAAAACAAGCAAGATGTCACAGGAGAGGCCAAACCTGTCTAATTAAAGAGGCTGTGTGATTTTAAATGCCACACATTTCTGGGAAAAGCAAGAGAGCTCAAACTGAATCCCTGTGAGTGAAATTTCGTCAATTGTCAGATGCAGAGTCTTGGACATATTTAATGTGAGCAGATCAATGAAATGCTCTCTAACACTGTGGCACATTATGCCTGGTGGAGTTCCTCTACGACGAGTTCATAAATTAACAAGCTCAAAGTCCTGACAGTTTTTGAGACACCTCCAATTTCATAGTGCTCTTCAAAACCTCTAAATGCAAACTACAGACACTGCAGAGCCCTGAAGGAATCAGACCTCTCTAGCCCACACAGCTGTCAGCAACAGTGCTTCTTTACAGGAAAATTACACCTCTTATGATTTATTTAATTCATAATGCTATAAAAAAAATGGCATAGGCAAAAACTAAAACTGGATTGCTCATCTCAGGAAAGTTTAAAAAACTGCACAGCTTTACTGCTGCCTCTGTACCAAAGCTTTCAAATTTTATAGACTCAATTTGTGGATTGAATAAATGGGGTCTGACAGTTAATATTTGATTATTCCTGTCAGTAAATAACAAGATTTATGTCTCCATAAACAAGAGAACAGAAAAAGCATTATAAAACCCTGGCATGGCATTTCATAAACAGCTATATAAAGATTTTACCCATGAGAAGCAATCGGAGCCATAAAGAATGAGCACGAAATCAATCTATTTTTTTTTTAAACAGCCCCAGTATAATATAGCTGATGAATAAACTTTCTTTACAATGGTAAACTCTCATATACACTGAAAATATACATTCTGCCACAATCCTGAGGTTCTTTCACGGTTAAACTGTATAGTTTTATTCATTCCTATGAAAATAATCCACAGCAAAGTATTCGATTGCCAATAGCCTTTGGGTGTAATGGAGTTGGGCAAATCCCACCATTAGACACTGTACAGATGAAAATTTAGACTTCAAACGCAACCATTAGGAGGTTGTTGTTTTTTTCACACAGATTGAGCTAGACAGCATGTAACTCTCAGTGTTAGAAAAGAACAGCTTTCGGTAATGGCCCTTCCATCACACTCGGTTCCTCTACTCTGATCTCTGTCAGGCATTGTGTTTGATGATAAAGTGCATTCATGTGCATCTCACAATATTGGATCCGGAAAAATGACTACAAAATTTTTATGAAACTATCTGCCATGTTCAAACCACTCAGATAGACCTCTTCGCTCCCCGGGCTTTCAGCATCTTTCAGCCTGTGTTGTCATTCCGTTGCTTTCTATTGAAATCTCTAAATTGCTTTAACTGTGGGGCTGAGACGATGTCACTCACTCGTACGGAATCTCGTTGGACATCAGGAACGCTCGGATGGAATTGCCAAGGAAAGCAAAGTAGAGTTGTCTTCAATTTACGAGAGACGTATTGGTTATGAATCTCCAGGAAAAAGGAAAGTCATAAGATCTAAAATATGATACATGCCTCAGTAGGGTTAACACCCATATTAAATCTCCAATCTCCCTCCCAGGCCCTGTTAACGACAGAGGCAGTTTATTGATGAAGAACTGATGTCGCAAACCACAGGGCTGTCTGCCTATGATAATTTAACTGGTTTAGCTTTTATCACCCACCTCCTAGCAATTACTGTGACCTCTTTTAAGAGCTCTCTGTGCTGTGGGCTAATTGCTTGCAGAGGACAGAGGAAACACTTTGAAATTCACCAGATCTTCGCGTTCTACATCAATTTAACTAAGGCACTGTTTACACCTGGTATGAAGGTGGAGTGATTTTATCACAAGTGGTCAGCTGAGACCTATCACTGTTTACTCCTGCATTAAGACGTGATCACTTGCGACTTGTGTTTTGAGAGAAGGGTCTCTGATATAGTGACTATGCATTACTTATGCCAGTATGTTAGTGCAAGTGAGGAAAAAGTTCAAAGAAAGAAAAAAGAAAAAGAAGGTTAAAACCCATCACCTTCTGATGTGGTTTGCATGATCGAATAGTAAAATGTTTTAGACCTCTTTAGCTCTTTTCGTTTATGAACAGATGATCTGAAATCATAAAAGAAGGTGCATTGTACATGGGGTCACTATGAATAAATAACAGGTAACATAGTCTTCCTAAAATGTAAATAAGATACATATTTTCATATAGAAAATCCCATATACACTATTCAAAAGTTTGCAAACTTTTACAAAATGTTGTCTGTAAGCATTTTTAATGACTTTGAAAGCAGCCACCATTGCTGCGTTTACTTGATCAAAAAAAAGTAAAATACTGAAATATTATTAGTTTACAATAACTGTTTTCTGTCGTTTATTAATGACAAAGCTGAATGTTCAACATCAGTACTCCAGTCTTCAGTGTCACATGATTCTTCAGAAATCATTCTAATACGCTGATTTAGTGTTCATGAAATATTCATTATTATTATTGTTTAGAACAGTTGTGCTGCCTAATATTTTGATGGAAACTGTAATATATATATATAATTAGATGCATAAAAAGTTCAAAAGATCTAGATAAATCTTTTGAAACATTATAAATGTCTTTACTGTCACTTTTGATTCATTTATTGTGTCTCTGTTGAATGAAAGTATAAAAAAAAGTTTACTGACCCCAAAGTTTCGAAAAGTAGTGTAAACTGTGGGAGAAAAATATTATAAAGACAACATAATTAATTATATCCACAATAAATTATGGGCTTTAATACTGTCATGTACCAAAGCCAATTTATTATTATTATTATTACTATTATTATTATTATTATTATTATTATTACAGGCTGAGATTAATTTGAGAATTTGTCTTTCAGTTATAAACTAGTGGAGTAAACATAACAAAATATCCACTATTAATCTGATTTTTGACCAATCTTTATAAAACAAAATTTAATTATAATATAATAAAAAAACTTACATTAAACATATTGCATTTTGTTAATATTTCATGAATATCTTAGGTGCACAATGCACATAAACTTTGACAGCCCTAAAAAATATTCTCATAAATCCCCTTTGCAAGTTCTTGGTAGATCACATTTCAGAAAGCCCCTGTTCCAGCACACACCAAGATATAAACATGCACATATACACACTGCAATTTTCTCTCCTATTGTCTTCTCAGTGTCTGTTTTTCCATCAGTGTATCAGTGTATAATTACATATTGTGTGCTAAGGCAATTAAATGGCTTAATGAAAAGCACACATGTTCACAAACCCATGTGACGTGTCAAACAGATGCATTTTTTTCTGCAGTGTATTTGTGGAATGCTATAATACAAGGTTTAAATGTTTTGCTCAAATAGAGGGTGACTGTGGCAAGTGGAACCCATGTAACAATTATGAATTCTCTGCTGGTCAAGGGCTTACAGCGTCAAAATCTGCTGAGAGAGACATTCTGGGATGCAGCGCTTGGTTTTCAATTATGTAGTGCTGTGTTACACACATCATGAGGTGACAGCAGGGGAGAGCAAAATTGAAATGAAACTTGCTAGGACGGGCCATGAAACAATTCAACGCTAAATTTCATTAATTAGATTTCTAATGGACAACAGTGGGACTTGTCTTCATTTGCTCCATTCTGGCACATTTTTGCTGAGGCAATATATGCTAAAAAGTGCTTGACATTCATGTGATCAAAACAAACATACTGCCATTTAACCTCAGCCCAGAATGGAAGTTCATTATTCTCAAGCACATAAGAAAGTCGATAAGTCACAGAGCGGGGGAAATCAAATTTCCTCCTTTATCCATACCTAGAGTGCTTGAACCGAATGACTCAGAGAAGAAAAAAAAGAAAAAAAATAAAGAATAAAAATAAACCAACACACTGCCATCAAATATCCCGGGTGAATGGATCATGGGAAAGGCCTGACAGGTCAATGCTCTTGTAGACGCTTATTCGGCAAAAATACTTCTTCTGAAAGCTTGTTTCTTTTCCTAATGCTTTCATTTTGCGTCCCTGACCACAGATTGCACCAACCCGCATGATAATTAAAGAGGAAATAAATGCACACTGCTTATCTGGTGCACACAAAAGCAAGTTCAAGGCAACTCATAAATCATGTTTCGGAATGGAAATCATGTTATGTATCAAAGCTGGACTTTCTTTTTACTGGAAGGAGGAGGTTTTGCTTGTAAACTGCCCACTGTTTCTCCCTCATACATGAGTCATAACATGAGAGCACCAGAAATACTATTATTATCAATGTGATAGCAAAAACAGATGAAGTCTAGGATGACATAATGTTGTTTTGTGCCATAAAAAGAAAAACATTTCACCTCCAATCTGCATCCAAGCATGTTGCAAAAATTCAAGGACCTGTCAACAGAGGGCACTGTGATCTATGGTACAAGGCCACTGTCACCAGCACAGCTACAGCTCCCTCTGAGTTATACACATCCGTTCCTCCCAACTGTTTCATCTCTTTGTGAATTGGAATATAGCATACAGGGATTGCATGAACAATTAAGCTTCAGATGTGAAAATTGAGCTCCCGATAAAAATCGATAGAAAGCAAAATGAGTTGAAAAAGAGCTGACTCTCACTAGATTGCTCCATGCTCTGGGAAAACACGACCCAAATAATGATGCATGTGTCTCCAAAACTGAGAAAAAAAATGCATCTATTCTTAGAAACACGGTGAAAATGTATTGCTTGTCTTGCAGATAATATAATTTGCTTGCATTGTTCATGACATTCCTGTTTTGAACGGCTGTTGTTGACTGGGGAAGATATATGTATCAAATCCACATATACATACTGTATGGAATGGCAAAAACCTGTAAAGCAAATACAAATACAAAATGACAGATCGATAATGATCATTTGTATCGTAACTTCTAGATAGGAAGGCTCATGTTGAGAGAAAGTCCTGTCTATTTATCCTCCATTAGAGGCCAGGCTTTAGTATGTGTGTGTGGGTAGAGATTTGAGAGACTGGGGAGAAATGGTTGTTGTTGACCAGTAATCTCTCAGCGCCTGATCAATTTAGGAAACCTCGACTGATGTCCCCTGACAGTTGTGGCACCAAAGCGGCTTGAAACTCTCTGAACGCAAAGCCTGTTTCATTGGAGCTGCATATCAGACACTGCAGATGGTGGAATAGCCTTATCTTTAGAGACGGCTCAGGTTTGCACCTTCAACAACACAGCAAGTTTCTCACAGTCTGCAACTGCTGTTAGAACTACCCATTCAGAGTCTTACTATATAGCAAAGGACTCAATCATCAAACAACAGGACCCGCATTAAAAATCAATCATGAATACATCCGCTAAGCCCAGCAATGTTAGAAATAACTGATTTGAATTCAAACTCCCTCCACTGCTGTTAACAGCAGAACTTTGGTAAAATACAGAGGACAAAAGTTTCTCTGGTTAAAGCCCTGGTAAAGGGGACATGCACTGATAAATGCCAATTGTTCTACAATATGTCCTTGAAACAAATGTGCCTTGACCTGTTTTATCCCCAAGTGTCAGAATCCAAATAAGTATTCCTGGGCTCTGAGACAGTTTTTTGACATGTGCACCGGATGCCTGTCACCAGCTACCGTCACAAACATGTTAAAATCTGTGATAAAAAACTCCTTTTTAATTTCACAGAAGAAAGACATGCAGTTTTGGAACATCATAAGAGAAAAAATACACAAATGTGAACTATCCCTTTAAGAGACAGGCATATGCTTCTATTGTAGAATGAAACGTGGGGAGACCTATGTGTGGTAAACATTTCAACAGCAATAGTAACCTGAACGTCTCCAGCAGTCACTCTACCACTAGCACAGAGTGGGTGGGGTGTGAACAGCACGTGTCACTTCCTGTGAGACCCTTCCCTCTTCACAGCGGACACTTGTAATCCCTGTGTCGAGTCCAGACGGTCATGCCATGGCACAACACTGCTAGCACAGACTGAGCCAAAACACACAAGCACGCTCTCCACACTTCCTGCCATTTGGTCGTATATGTTACGTAACTCCATATTCAGGGTGCAAGACCGGATGCATCACAGTTAATAAGAATAATCAGTCTGTAAAGCCATACATTGACAAGCACTGTTAAGTGGGATGCAAAATCCAGCCATTTATTTTCTGTGTTAACCAGTTAAGCGTTTACAAAGAAAGTATCAGTGAAATGACATTTCAATTCTTAATTTGTTGTATTCATTGTTTCAGTGGTTTGCTGATTGTTACTATTGTGATAGCACATCATGGAATGTACCACAATGCATTACTGCTTCCGAGCATCTTAACAATTCAAGATCATTGTGAATGAATGATTGACACATGAACAGAATTTAGTGGATGAACAGTCACATCGTCCCCTTGGAATTATAAGGTTCTATCTGACATTTTTGTCAAAATTGAGTTATTCACATATTCTTATTCTGTGACAATTTATTTACATTATGTGAAGTTTTGTACATTTTGGGATTTTTTATTGAAAAAACAAAAAGGTTCTTTCTACAGAAGTCTATGGAACACACAAATTTTGAAGCTCAATATCTCAAAACTACTGAGAACGCAGATAGAACCTTATAATTCCAAGGGGACGACATGTGTCCATGCATTGTTTATTTTGAATTGGATAAGTCACATTCAAAGCCAATCAGAGAGGGTGCAAACTATCCACTCTATTTAGACAACATTAAAATTCTATTTAAGTACGTGTGAGCAAGTGTGTGTGTTATGATAAGTTAAAGCGTTTGCATTTATGTGTCTGCGCTATAATTTCTAATGACATGCTTGGTGCCGCACACCCCTGTGGCTTACGGCTGGAACGCATGGGACTGCAATGGTGGCCACACTATTCTGCAGCATGACGAAGTGGTTCTGCCACGCTGGCTAATGTGGCTGTGCTTTCCTGTGAAGTGCTGATGACGGGGCAGCTCTCTTTCTTCTGTCCCTGGCCAAAATTCTGCCGGTCAGTAATGCTTTTTCTCTCTTGCTCTTTCTGCTGCTCTTGCATTAATAAAGCATACAGTGAAGGTTTTCAAAGCAACTTACTTCTGCTAGTGAATGCATGATTTTGAAGCTCTTCTTTTTTTTTTTTTTTGGCTACTGGCCTGAGAGGGATGTTCAGGTCAGTCTTTCAATACTACATCCCACAGATGCAGGAACAGCATGCAGAGCTCGTGATGAGGGTTGCATGAATTTAAGTGAAATGGCTAGAAATATGATATAACTTCAAAGTATATTTAAAGTGTGGAGGTGTTAAAGTGGTCCACATGCCAAAACCAAACACAACGAGCAAACAAGATCTCCTTAATATCTCAACCCTTTCACCTAAAAAACAGCAGCTTGATAGAAAACGCTTGTAGTACTTCTCCTATAGAGTTCCAGTGGATTTCAATGATGTCTCATGCTATCCTCAAATTTGTCAGCTCAGACAAAAAAAGTTATTTCCCTGAGCTTATATTTCTGCTATAATTCTGAATATATAAATACACAGAATGATGAGAAAATCATTTTCATCATCTAATTTGCATCTATATTAATATAAAGAATTACACACATCTGAAATAAACCCTACTAACAGAGAATGTTCTCAGAACTTCGGCTTTAAAAAGCTTTGTGAAATCTGTTTATGAACAAATGTTCTTCCAGTAACATTAATAGAATGTTGGCTTAAAGTTATCCGGTCTGTAATAATGCCCTCAAAATGTTAGCATAAAAACATTAATACCTTGTTTACGGAACTTTTGTTTAATTTTTATGTTTTTATTTGTTTCAGAGGCCATTCATAAGTAACTCTTCCTTAATCTTTGCAAAATTATTAAACAGAATGTCCCCTTAACGTTTGTATACCATTCATTTAAATCATTTTGAACATTCAGAGAACATATAACATTAGGAAAGTTATAGCTAAATGTTCTTAGAACACTTTTTTTTTTTTTTCAGCTGGAAAGTTGATACTTATATGAACTATAACTGAAAATCTCACTGAGACTCCAGAGCGATGAATGAACAACCTCCCAGCAATAAAAATGTCCTCTTTGCTCAGAGAGCTTTACCGTAGATGTTTTTTTTTTAATCTCTTTTTCTCCAAATCTGGGACAGTGGGCTTTTCACCATCTGGGACAAAAGAATCGCCATTGTGGCTGTGACTGAATGACCGGTTTATGATTATCACACTGAAGTAATTAACAGCACTCCATGTGGATTATTAAGTATTACTTAGTGGAGGTTAATTAATTGCACTGTTCTAATTACAATGTAAATTAAAACTGCAAAATGAAACAATGAGCATTTCCCTGAGAGTGTAATCAGTCAAAAACCATACACAGCAAGATAAAAATATTTCTAAATAAGGGACACATGCAGTGCACTGAAAGAACCTTATTCACATCAAATATTTCACTGTTGCCCTGATTTAGATCCCAAATAAATGTTACTAATTTGCTTGAATAATCTGTGAACATACTGCGTTTAATTAACTGGATACAGTATAGCCCAATTAGCAAATAGTTTCGACACACCCATATTTAAATACATTAAATCACATAAAATTTTAGTTTAATGAACTCAGGGTGACAAAAATGTATATTCAGTAAGGATATCATGTTTTAGAAGAAATGCTACATAAAACAACTGCTTACAGGAAGTTACTGAGGATAATTGCTAAATCTCACTGTAGTCTCTGTTCTCCGCTCGCAATGACAGCAGCCATGCTCCACGTGATTCAGATTAATACTTGCCTTTTGGTCATATTAATTTGCACACGCCATTTATGAAATGACTTTCAGGGTTGATAAATCGATTTGTGGCTGCAATTTAATCTTGCATTGACACCAATCTTTATTTTGCACTTTTATAGAAGCACACCCTAAATTACATATTCATTAAGACAAGCCAATATAATCTGAAAGAGGCATGCTACTTTGCTCAACTGAAAGGCCAAAATCTTAGATTAGTTTAAAAAGTTACAGCGTGGACATTTTTTGTCCAGGTTACTAAATTTGCACATATTTTTATTAGGGCTATAAATAAGTAGTTTAGTTTATAAAACTAAAATTAAACAATTATGAGAGTATTCACTCACTCTTAAAAATAAGCGTTCTTTATTGGCATCTATGGTTCCATGAACAACCTTTAACATCCATGTCATTTCCACTGCACAAAAGGTTCTTTACAATGGAAAAAAGTCCTTTAGATCATTCAAATATTCTTCACACACACAATTTTTTTTTTTTCAAGAACTCTTCATTGACATCTTCTTTGGGGAGCCCAAAATGTATTGCATGCACATTTTTTAAGGTGCATTTTAACATTTATACATGCAAAGCTTTTTTTGAATCAGGACCATTATGTGAGCCATTTGGAATGGACATATTCAATAATCTGTCTAGAGGGCCAGACAGAAACTCAAACTTAATAGAGAGATTTATATTTCACTCAGAGATTTTCAGCGTCTCAGCTGTCTTTATCTTGTTGCATCATGGGAATTTCACATTTGCACTCTCTGTTGAGAACATTCCTCTCTATCTGTCCCCAGACCTCACTGAGTTACAGTCTCCTCCTGTTTACTGCTCCCTTGCGGGCACCTTATGGTCTTGCTGAGGCTTTAACCATTTACAACATAAAAGACACAGCTAGTGATGATGGAGCTCTAAACCTCGTCATTCTCAGTCTCTTTAGATTCTGCACTTCAGATGGGTTCATCTATCATCTTGCCAGGCTCTGGCTTTCCCTCCTGAAACACAGTTTTCGACAGCAGACGAACAGTATGGAAGAGGTTAATCAGAGCAGTGAAGCCAGGCGCCACCTGTGATTCCCATGCAGTACTTCGCTGTGCCTGGGAATTTGGGGGCTGTCATCAGCGCTATTCATGAAAGCTGGCTTGCCACGGAAAGAGCCTTTTATGAGGGTCTGATCAAGGCTTGGCAGAGGGAGTGGGTACATACTTAGCCCCCTTCTGCGTCTCTGTCTGTCTTTGTCTCTTTCTTTTTCTTTCAAGTTCTTTGAGGAACATTCAAAGCTCAAACGGACTGGTGAGGCCACATAAGGGTCATTTCGGTTCTGGTCTATTCAGACTGATGACCACTCCACCTAGTCAAAGCTGTTGGAATATACTAATAATTACACAAAGAAATGGCTCACATTTCTCAAGTGCATATCTGCAAATCTGTTGATCTGACAAAAGTTCGGGTTCAGTATGCTTTTTTTTATTTATATTTTTTTTGTTTGCCAAGGCTGCGATTATTTGATTCATAATATAGTAAATAAAATATAATATTTTGAAATTTTAATTTAAATTGTTATATATATATATATATATATATATATATATGTGTGTGTGTGTGTGTGTGTGTGTGTGTGTGTGTGTTTTTTTTCATATAGTGCTCAAGTAACATTTTTTTTCTTATCTGTTTCATAATCATATTTTTATGAAAACAGTGATCTTTTTTTTTTCAAGATTATTTAATGAACAGAAAGTTCAAAAGAACTCCATTTATTTGAAATGGAAATTTGCGCTAACCTTATAAAACATCTTTACTGTCACTTGGATCAGTTCAGTGTGTCCTTGCTGAATAAAATTATTTAGTACTTCCAAAACTTACTGACTCCCAAACTTTTGAACAGTACTTGGTTTATTGAAGGTATATTTAATTCATATAACACATGCCTGGTGGCAAAATCATATTTTTCTGCAGAATGAAAAAAATTAATTTATTGGTTTGTCATAATGGGCACACAGATTATTATAAAAATAGTTATCAGTTTATCATATCTGCTGTAATTTTAATATCGATGTGTCCCTACAATAGGCCTATATAATTTAATTGTTCAGCCTTACAAAACAATTTGCACTGAAAAAGGTTCCTAAATTAGAGCAGATCCATTTTATGTTCTCATCACTGCTTAAAAAAAAAACCTTGTGTCTTGGACATTATGACTGCTCTCATTTAATTACCCAGTATGCTACGTCTCTCAATGCAGCCCAATGTGCTCCGTTCAAATAAGGGCATGATCCAAATGAGCATATGATGGACAGGCATCCATCATCATGAATCTGCGTAAATTTCCCATTAGCAATAAATGAGCTAGGTTTTATTGACTCATTATGGTCATTTACCAACCTGCTCATTTTCATTCCTAATAAACAACAGCTTACAAACACACCCCTTATTTCTAATATATAATGTCTCTCCAGTAATCTACTTGCCAGAAAAGTATTATTTTCAGCATAATGTCCATATACTGAAAATTATTTACTTTGAAACGATGTTTACTTACTAGTAAAACTGCTAGTAAATTTAATGCATAATTACAAAGAAATGGCAAACACATTGAATTAAGAGCAAAATTTGGAAAAAGAAAGACTCAAATATCATTTTCTTGTTAAAACTTACTCCAATAAGGTTTTATTACACTGTAGAGCACATCTCACGATTATCTCTCTCCTTTCATTCTGTCGTCTCCCAAATGGAGCACATTTTGCCTTCTAGTCAGTTGTATTAGGATGCACTAACTCTGAAGTAACACAGCAGGCTGATTATGATGCACCTCAGGTCGCACAAATAATCAAGCGTCTGACCTGTTCATTTTATTTTAATTTGTTTGGCCCCTAACTCTCTCTCCCTCTGTCTCCTCCAATCTCCACCAAGACCACAGATGTCGCACCGTTGACCGCCACGTCTGACCTCTATGGGATGTTTCGGCAGCATCTCTCTACCTGGCTGTCCCCACTGCATTTGTCTCTGGGCACAAAACCGCGGGACGAGCGTCTGCCGGGGCCCGTTGTCAGGAGAGAGCTGTCTTTGTCCAGCAGATCTGCCCACCTGGTGGGACTGTGGCCTCAGAGCTGACACGGCTTTTTAATATTTCACCACACGCAGCATGCACCATATGTCCCCCCCCCCCCCCCATCCATCTCAACCCTCATGAATAATGAATCTGTAATGCACTTCTAATATTTGGAGGAGAATAAAATACGCCTATAGCTCTGCTTTTGGACTTTGTATTTTTAGCAGCTATGACATTTCTCTTTTTTCCAGTTCAGCCTCAATCACATGGCAATAGCTCTGCAGGGGACAAAAGAGTGTGCCGGAGAGTGTTTGTCTCTCTCTCTCTCTCTCTCTGTTTTCTGGATTTGACAGGGGATATGAGCACTTGCCAGTGACCAGCTTTTCAGGAACAAGAGATTTCACATATTCTTTACACATCTGACCGATCACCAGACTGAAGTGTTACCCTGTGTCACCGGGAGAATAAATACACAAATTTCCCTGAACAGGTTTGCAGTAGCAGCAAAGCATTTATGCTAGCTGTGTCACATTTTCTTGTCACACTGATAGGAAATCCATTTCTCCTGAGCCTTCGGTAAAACATCTGTTTTTCTTCACCCAAAAATACCCAAATGCAGTCATTCGCTTCATGCATGTCCTGTTTGAGGGTTCCTGCAATTGCGGTTGTCAAGATGCTTACACTAAAACACGGCGATGAATTGGCTTCTCAGTGCTTTTCTGCATGTGCCACCCTCATCTTGTCGAGAATTCTCCCTTAAGCCGCCCTGACGGACTGTGAGATTAGAAGCTCAACCTATTGAATTGCAGTTAATAATTCACGACATAATTTTGCTTTATCTCAGGGACTTGATACATGAGTCAGAGGCTCCCATTTATCAGGCTGCCATAACCTTTTATAAGCATAATGAATTGCATGCAGTTGATTTGTTGATGTTGAAAGGTTGAACTGTGCCACTCTGCTTGAGAGAAAAGTGCTTGCGCAAATAATTGAACTTTTCTTTTAGCAGGCAAATTAATATTGGGGCTTTGGGTTAATGTTGGCATTTACTCCTGATTCGTTGAACGCTCAACATCACCTGTCTCACTGTGCACGTGTGTGTTCAACAATGTGACATGCTTTTTTGTCACTTAAAGGGACTTGCTATGCAATGAGGTGTCTCAGATCTTCTCCTGTTCAGCAAACAACTGAGAATCGTGTCCTTTACCTTAACTGATATAAGTAGATCAGTAGTTATGTGGTGAAATAATTCAAGTGCTACTTAATGTTCACATGCATTCACCTTGCAATAGCAATGGGAAAGCAGTACTATAGCATTTATTTTAAAACATTTTATATTTAATGTCTGTTGCATTTAAACCATGCTGACATTATGTTTGGAATGGAGCTGTTCATGTCCTCAGATTCCACATAGCTACTCAAGAGTGTTAAGACTGAGTGAAATACTTGTCCACTGAAGGAATGCACGTTTTCATTGTCATGTTGAAAAAAAAAAACATCCAATAAAGCAGGGAAAGAGTAAAAGGTAGCATCTTCTGTTTCAACTTTTTGGATTACATCACACAGTGGTGTGTGAATTCATAACAGAATTGATAAAGCACAACTCCCTCACATCTTTACCACTCATAGATCCCTATAGGAAAGCTTTACTGATTGAACTTCACTGTGAGAGCCAGGCACTTCTCACTGTACTCCTTCCTCTAGCAACATCATCAGATTTGGAATGCTGTTAGATCCGAAATGATTGACTTGGTCTCATAAGAACAGAGTATGAATTCCCAGAGGTATATATTTCATAAATATGAGCCTTGGAAAAGGTTACATGTGTTTATTTTAGTTACAGTAGGTAGTTTCAGTGTGGACAACAACCATGCATATCACTTCTGCAGGCTTCATCTTACTATGTGAGATAAACGGTCATTCTTTTCAAAGCTTTTGCCGGCTCTGACTATTACTTGTTATTTCTCTAGAAAAAATAAAATAAAATAAAATAAATAAACTTATTCAGTATATGAAAGCTTACAGTGAATGCCTGAATATTTCAGTGGTCTTGTCACAAGTCCATTGATTTTGAATTTTCACACTTAAAACAATGATTTGTATTATTGTCCCTTTTTGTGCTAGGAAATAAGCCTCCTGACAGTTCTCTCCCAAGTGGTTCCATTGCTGTCAGCATTAAGTCTGAAAATGATTACACAATAACACCTTTAATTTTCAACAAAGTAGTTCTCTTTAAAAGTTTTGGTTTAACATACTTACCCGTTGATCAACACACACACACAAAAAAACTAAATTATATATATATATATATATATATGTGGAGTGTATGTTGATGTGGGGAAAAAAGTTAATTAAAGCAGTTTGACATAAGCCTGCAACATAATATGTGAAAAATTAAGGGGTTTGAATACTTTCGCAAGGCACTCTGTGTGTGTGTGTGTGTCTATATATATATATATATATATATATATATATATATTGTGACGAGCACTCCCAGGGGAATCAGCTTCGCCCTGGAAACCAACGGAAAACACCTGCATGTCCTCGTCATGAGCTGATCGGTCACAGCTGCTCCCCATCAGCCAGCACCCTCATAAGGAGCACACGCTGCACTCAGAGGATGGTCTCGAACCGAATGCAATGCTGGTCTAATCCCTTTCTCTTCTCTTTTCAGAAAGCAGCGAGTGACCAACAGCCCAGCCACTTTGGAGCACGTCTGGACACCCACTTTCACCTTAACTGGCACAGAAGAGCACGAAGAGCACACGGGAAGCACCGGCCACCAGAAAGCGGAGCAGCACCTTTCACCAGGCACCTCACTATATTCAATAAACCCACCCTCCGGGGCTTTTGATTTCACCTTGTCGAGTGATTCTTCACCCGTGACAGTGGTGGAGAATGCGGGCAGAACAGTGAGGAATCACCGACAAGATCACTGCCCCAACTCCCAATTTTTTTTCCTTTTTTCCCTGTTTGTGTCACCAGCACCACGGAAGGTGGCACGTGCGTCCCCGCGATGGAGGACGTCTTACAACGCCTCGCTGAAGTAAGCATCCGCCAGCAGCAAATAGCGGAACACCATGCCACTCGCCTGGGCAGGACGGAGGATGAACTCGCCGCCGTCCGGGCGGCCGCAGCCCAGCGTGTTCCACTACCTGAGCCTCGGGCACAAGCCTGTTACCTAAGTTGACAGCCGATGACAAGTGGGAATACAAGCCCCGGGTGCCAACCCGTGCCCAGGCGGCCGAACTCAGCCGCACTGCCCAGCACTGGCTGTTGGAAGGAAACCCCACCCCAACACAGGTAGCGGAACGATTGGTGGTCGATCGCCTCCTGCGCGCACTACCTCGCGCCCACCGACAGGCCGACAGTTCCCCCACCGTGAGATGAGCCCATGCCAAGTGCAGATCCTCCGTCGCCTCCGCGAGCCTGGCTGGCAGGCGGCATCCTTCACCAACGAGTGCCGGCGGGAGCCCCCGAAGCAGAGGTAAAGGTGGATGGAAGACGGTTCCGGGGCCCTGTTGGACTCGGGCAATGCGGTCACCCTCATCCAGTCGCGGCTGTGCGCCCCTCGAAGCGGTCGGAGAAACTTCCTACCAATTACCTGTGTGCACGGAGACACTCGCCAAGTACCGGCCTGTGAGATGGTAATTTCGTCCCCCCAGGGCACCTGGTGAAGGACCTGCCGGTGGCAGTACTGCTTGGAAGGGATTGGCCCGGCTTCTAGAAGCTGCTGTCCGCCTCTACTCAGCCTGCCAGCCCAAAGGGGAACCGTCGAAGACCGAGGCAGCCGCCTGGACCCCGCCGCCGACCGGCCCTGCTCGTCTCCGACAGTGGGAGAGAAGGTGAGGCCCTTCCCAATCTACTTCCAATCTGTTTTATGATGTGTACCAACAGGCCGCTGGAGGGGGCTCTTTCGCCAAGGAAGAGTGGGAGGACGACCGACTCAAGCACTGTTGGAGCCAGGTGCGAGTCGTAGATGGAGAGAATGTCCTCCCCCGGCCCCACCCTCTCCCACATTTTGTTGTAGAGAATGGCCTGCTGTATTGTGTCGCCCAGCGTAGGGGGGAGGAGAAAAGGTTACTAGTCGTGCCTCGAGCCAAGACCGAGACCATCTTAGAACTGGCCCATTCCCACCCCATGGCAGGACACCTCGCTGCAGCCAATACCGCTCAACGCATCCGCGACCGCTTCCACTGGCCGGGCCTGGACGCAGAAGTAAAGCGGTTCTGCCAAGCCTGCCCGACCTGTCAGGCCACGTCGCCCAGGACTCCTCCCCCCAGCCCGCTCATTCCGCTGCCCATCATCGAGGTGCCCTTTGAGCGGATTGGAATGGACATAGTGGGGCCGTTGCCGAAGTCTGCCCGAGGGCATGAGAACATCCTGGTCATCGTCGACTATGCCATCCGGTACCCAGAAGCAGTCCCCCTGCGGAAGGCCACCGCGAAATCCATCGCACAGGAGCTGTTTCTGCTGGCCAGCCAAGTTGGCCTCCCCTCGGACATCCTGACTGACCAGGGAACCCCCTTCATGTCCCGGCTAATGGCAGACCTCTGCCGGCTGCTGCGGGTGAAGCAGTTGAGGACCACTGTCTATCACCCCCAAACTGATGGGCTCGTAGAGAGATTTAACCAGACCCTCAAGCAAATGCTCAGATGCGTGGCGGCAGAGGACAAGCGGGATTGGGACCTCATGATCCCCTACATGCTCTTTGGGATCTGCGAAGTTCCCCAGGCCTCAACTGGCTTCACCCCCTTCGAGCTCCTGTTTGGCCGCCAACCTCGGGGCCTCTTGGACGTGGCCCGGGAAGCGTGGGAGCAGCAGCTGGCCCCTCATCGTACCATCATTGAGCACGTCCGGCAAATGAGGGAACGGATTGACCGAGTGATGCCGTTAGTCTGGGAACACCTCACCAGGGCCCAACTGGTGCGGCAACGTCATTACGACTGGGCAGCCCAACCACGGGAGTTCCAACCGGGAGACCGCGTCATGGTCCTGGTCCCCAGCTCTGCATGCAAGTTTCTGGCCTCCTGGAAAGGACCCTACTCGGTAGTGGAGAGGATTGGGCCAGTCACGTACCGCCTGAGGCAGCCGGGACGACGGCAGGCGGAGCAACTCTACCACATCAATCTCCTGAAGAAATGGGTGGGGACCCGGGACCAAGTAGCTGCCCTGAGCCTCACTGAGCCCGTGGTTGTGGATGTCAACCCCCACCTTTCGGCTGTCCAGAAGACGGAGCTGCAGCACCTTGTCAGTCAGTTCCAGGATGTGTTATCCTCTCAGCCCGGGCAGACCAACGTGCTTCAGCACCATATCCGGATGCCCCCAGGAGTCGTCATTAGGCAACTGCCCTACCGAGTTCCGGAGGCTCGTCGGCAGGCTATTGAGGAAGAGGTCCAACAAATGCTAAAATTGGGGGTAATAGAACCATCCCGGAGTCCATGGTCCAGCCCCATTGTGATGGTCCCAAAACCGGATGGCACCCTCCGCTTTTGTAACGACTTCCGCCGCCTGAACGAAGTCTCCGAATTCGACGAGTACCCCATGCCTCGGGTGGACGAACTGCTGGACCGCCAAGGAAGGGCCTGGTATATCAGTACCCTGGACCTCACCAAGGGCTATTGGCAGGTACCGCTCTCCGAGGCCGCCAAACCGAAGAACGCCTTCTCCACCCCCAGTGGCCATTGGCAGTACCGGACCCTTCCCTTCGGCCTACACGGGACCCCCGTGACGTTCCAGCAGATGATGGACATCCTCCTGCGGCCCCACCAGGCTTACGTGGCTGCCTGCCTGGATGACATTGTGGTCCACTCCAAAGCGTGGGACGAACATCTGGATCGTCTGCGGAGGGTGCTTTCGGAGCTCTGGCAGGCTGGACTTACCGCCAACCCCCAAAATTGCCACCTAGCCCTCTCTGAGGCCAAGTACCTGGGCTACCAAGTCGGCCGAGGACTCATCCGGCCGCAAGAAAAAAAAGTCGAAGCCATCCAAGCCGCCCCAAGACCCCAGACAAAGACCCAGGTACGAGCCTTCTTGAGGTTGGCGGGTTATTACTGTTGTTTTATCCCCAACTTCTCCTCTTTAGCCGCCCCCCTGACAAACCTGACCAGGAAGGGGCAGCCGGAGAAAGTATGCTGGACCCCGGTCAGGTGGCCATCAGGTGGGCAGTCCTGGAGCTCCGGTACTACCTCCTGGGCCGCAAGTTTACCCTCTACAGTGGATGGCCCGCGCCAAGGATACCAACGCTAGGGTGACTCGCTGGTTCCTAGCGCTCCAGGAATTCCACTTTGAAGTCCGCCATCAAGCTGGGGCCGCCAACGGGAACGCCGATGGCCTCTTCCGAATCTGGACAGCTTATGCAGGTCTGTCAGGGGTCATTCCCCACCCTCCCCTAATTCCACCCCTACTCTCTACATGTCTCCACTGAACCAGAACGACGCTTAGGGGGTGACGAGCACTCCCAGAGGAATCAGTGTCACCCTGGAAACCAATGGAAAACACCTGCACGTCCTCGTCACGGGCTGATAGGTCACAGCTGCTCACCATCAGCCAGCACACTCATAGTAGCAGTAGTAGTACAGACCAAAAGTTTGGAAACATTACTATTTTTAATGTTTTTTTTAATGTTTTGTAATATATATATATATATATATATATATATATATTCCTGTGATGCAAAGCTGAATTTTCAGCATCATTACTCCAGCCTTCAGTGTCACATATAACATCCAGTCTATCACATGATCATTTAGAAATTATTCTAATATTCTGATTTATTATGAGTGTTGGAAACAGTTCTGCTGTCTAATATATTTGATGAATAAAAGGTTAAAAAGAACTGCATTTATTAAAAAAAAAAATATTCTAATATATATTCTAATAATATATTTTCTTTACTATCACTTTTTATCAATTTAACACATCCTTGCTGAATAAAAGTATTGATTTTATAAAAAAAAGAAAGAAAAAAAAATACTGACCCCAAATTACTGACCAGTAGTGTATATATGGTTAAAATATTTATATTTTAAAAACATAGCTTCTTTTTTTAATTTATTTTTTATTCATCAAAGTATCCTAAAAAAGTATCACTTGTTCTGAAAAAATTTTAAGCAGCAGAACTGTTTCCAACTTTGATAATGAATCATCATATTAGAATGATTTCTAAAGGATCATGTGATAATGATCCTAAAAATTCAGCTTTGCATCACAGAAATAAATGATAATTTAAAGTATAATAAATTTAAAAACAATTATTTTAAATTGTAATAATATATCACAATATTAATTTTTTTTATATATTTTTGATCAAATAAATGCAGGCTTGATGAGCAGAAGAAACTTATTTCAAAAACATTAAAGTAATTTTATTTATAATATAATAATATTGTACATTTCTTAATAATGCAAGAAAAATCTGAAAATAAACAAAATGAATATGATACAGGAATGGAATATATATATATATATATATATATATATATATATATATATATATATATATATATATATATATATATATATATATATATATTGAACAGAAAAATGACTGATCGGTGGCTACGAAAATTTCCTGCCGAAGCTGCTGGCATTTAGAGTGTTGCCAAATCTCATGATTATGGTAATTTCAACATAATGTGAATGCATCATTTATTTGAAACCAAGTAATATCTGCAAAACGTTTTTCTTTTAATGTAAAAATAAAACACTAAAAAGCATGTCTTATGTAGCTTGTAGTGTTGTCAAAAATACCTACCACGATACCATTCGGTACCGATATTTTAAAAACTTCCATTTTCCGCAAATATTATAATACAGAGTGGTATTAGAATCGGTACTTTTGAAAACACTCTTGTCTTTGTAGCTCTGTTTAGGAAAATATTTTGAAATAATTTTCAGTTTTCCAGGATTATTACTAATAACAGATGCTCAAGTTGATCACAAGCATCATTAATTTACTCATCTGGGTGCTCACTAAAAAACATCTCATTCACAGATCATGATTTCGGTCATTTCAGGTTTATTCTGAACTGAATGAGACCAAAGGTCATGCTGTTCGAATGGGTGAGTTGTTTACTTTATAATTATTCAGTGTACTTCTGTACAACCAGACTGACCATTCAGGCCAATTTGTGCACCTGCTGCGAACTTGATATCACACTGATGGAGCAATCACAGTGATGTCCGAGCACTGCTTGTCACCTGCATTTCACCATGAGCCCCCTCACATTCACTCCATGATTTAGCACTCAATGGGAACTTAATGAGCTCAAAAGGTGGCAGAAGAATCACTACTCTGAAACATGCTGTCACTGTTGCACAGTGTTATTTCAAGTTTTGCACACTATTTGCTTTTACATTCTTAATATTTAATAATTTTTTGCACTGAATTTTCAGTGGTGCACCTGCCTAAAGACGCCCCTGGAGTAGACGTAGACTGGAGTAGTTGCCTAGTAAATGAAAGCCGGTAGACCGTGTGTCGTGTGGAGCTGTGTCCTGATGCATTCCCTCATCCTGCTGCTTTTGCAATGTGCTGAGAAATGAGCCAAGGCCGTGCATGCGTGTGCGTGCGTGCATTAGTGAACTGGCCTGTTTTCTTCCATGATTCAAAGCTTTGTGTTATATTCACAAGTCTGCTTACCAGGAACACAGTGTTGCCTGCTGTGATGCCCTGAGTCTGTCCAGACTATAGATAACACGTACATACACTGACACGCACACACAAACAAACATGATGAACACAGTCATGTACACCAAGTATTTGGCAGCAGGGCAGCATGACAGCCAGGGAGTGAATGTGTCAAACACAAGCCCTCGTTAATATTTCACCATCTTGAAACCAATCCCTTTGGCAAGCAGTGGCAGGCCACGGCGGTGTGTTTCGTTCCATCTGAAATGTTGATTATGTTATGTTTGAAATCAGTTCAGAGAGTTTTAATGAGGACATGAGAGACGAGAAATTAAGGTTCCAATTAACCACAAGAAAAAAGAGGTAATGTTTTGTATGATTATTGTTTACTTGTCACTTACAAGCAAAAGCTGCTCGATCTACTGCAGTTGTTTTTTTTTTTTTTGTTATCTTAAAAAACATGTCACAATCAAACATGAAATTCTGGTGGAAAATAACAAATTTTCCAAAATTTTTCCACCTACAAACTACACTGGTGACGATTTGAAAGATAAGTTGATCCAGAAAAAAAAAAAAGGAAATAAATTATATTTCACCCCCATGTCATTCCAAAATGTTATAACTTAATTTTCATGAAACATGAATGAAGATATTTTTATGTACTGGCCATTCTATCTTATGCAATGAATCCTACAAAAGCACAGTAAAGGAATTAAAAAAAATGTGCTATATAATAAGTCATATGATAGCTTAAAGTGATGAAAATACTTAAATAGGCACAAAGGAATAAAAACCATACATCACAAATTAAATGAATTTTTCTCATAAACTCTATAAAAGACATGCTTAGAGAAATAATGACTTAAATATCATCCTGTGTTTCACAACAAGCTATACTAATGGTTTCAGAATGCTTAGAAATACAACATAAACATTGTACTGATTACTATTATGATACTTTAATGGGGCTTTTCGATCCTTTATGAAGCTTGCATGGAAAAGATTGACTAATGAATTATTCATATCCCAAAAAGGTTATCCCCTTTTGTAAAAGTCAGGTTTAGGTTTAGTAAATGATGACAGACAGGGTATTTTAGGTTGAACTATTTCTTTAAAGCACTGTAAATGGATATGGTCTGATACAACATTTCAGAGCCCCCTCTAAATCTATTGCTATGTTGCAATACATGGGGACTAGGGAGGATGGTGATGTCAAATGATTTTGAAGCTGACCTGAAGAAAAAAAATGTGTGCTGGGTTTCCAAAGGAATGTATACTTGCGAAGCAGAAATAGCCGGCCTCTTCTAGAAACCCAGAACAAATGTTTGTTTCTTTTCGGCAGAAATAATGATGATGTCTGGAATCACACAAGCGTTTCTTCTCGCCGTTTAATAACCTGCCCAGGGTGCAATTGATTTACTCTATAGATGTATGGGCCCTTTCCGAAATAAATCCAAAAGTTTCTAACAGAACTGCTGAAAGTGTTGACTTAGTAAACCACACGCTCATTTTTGAAGCATTACAGTCGAGTTTACTTTGACACCAAACCAGATCAATATCATGTCCTCCAAGAGAACAAAGTGCAGGGCCTTGACTTCCACTGAAACCAGAACGTCAGAGCAAGCTGGATAAAGCTGGCTTGGCTTTTCCCAGACCTCGCTAGAAATTGCTTTTAGATGAAACCTCAAAGACCTGACTTTACAGGGGTCAGAAAGGTGACCATGCTTGTTTCTTAAAAACACTATTGATTTGTTTTTCAGAGTGTTATTTGCATTAATATAACTCTATTACAAGCAGAGGTTTCAGAGAACAATTGGATCAGCATACTACTTTTAGATGCATGTTACACATCACCACTATAGAGATACACTAATACAGAAATGGGACAATGTAGTCACGAAACCTGGAAGAGCTTTAGTTCTTTGAGTTCCTTTTTGGACTAAATATCTGTTTTAGAATGGCTAAATTGGGACTACAACTACCACAAATATGTGAGTTATGTGCTTGACAAATCAGACAAACTTTGCAGTTCTTATGTAGCCATCGGTAGCAACAGTGGCTTCAGAATTCCCCTTAGAGGTATGAAAGGAATATTAAAAAAGAAATCAAAAAAGTCTCTTCAAGTAATGTCAATCTTTTATGAAAAACCAAGGGAGAACTCATATTGAACAATTCTCTGCACACCTTGAAACAAGTCCAAAAAGAGTTTCACAGATGGAAAAATATACAGACTAAAAAATACTACAAAATCAATTCATAATCTATGCCATCTAAACTTTGTTATTATGACCATCAAGGGCGGTTTAATACTTTTACTCATATAACCAAATCTATAGATCTTGTGTGGGTGTTTTAGTTAGCTTATGTTTTGCAGGCTAACTGCTCAGCTAGCTAGTGTTAGCATACCACTAACATAACATAGAATAGCTTAGCCTATAGGCTACCCTTTGCCAGCCAGTAACACTCCACATGATCACAACAACATTTAGCAATAATGACTTTTGACCAAGGCATTCCAAACAGCTCCCCAATCAATGGGGAGGACAGAATTGTGAATGACACCAAATTGTTTTTCCCACATATCGAGCAGCTCTACTGCTACATCTGTTCATAAACAGGGACAATGTATTATAACACTGGTAATTGAACATAATATTCAAACTTGACCCATATTCTAAAATAAATTACATTTTGATATTATAGAAATGTGCTGTACTGTAATAATATAACCAGTGGTTGTCATTCAGATTGCAAAAGCAATAATGATTTATTTAATCTTTTCTTCTGTTTATCGTTTATAGTATGCATAAGCACAATAAGTAAATTCCTCAATGTTAACCTCCCATCATTCCACAGGGCCTCCTCTCAACTAACTGATTAACAACTGATGAGAGGACATAAAAAGTGATATAACACTTGATATTCATACACAAACAGTGGGTCATTTAGACAAATTAAACCTGTTTACTTGACAGTTTTTCCTAAATTAGTCTAATCTAGATGGATTGTGGGAGTCTGAAGACAAATCACCCTAAGAGTAATTAATAACTCTTGACGTATGGGTCTCGTGTTTTTTTCTTTAATGAAGTCCATCAAACTTTACCCTCATGTTCCATTTTTGCTAAGCCTTCAGACAGCCTGATAAATGACTTCTCAGTGGGTGGAAAAGCTACATTTTACACTTCAGATCAGGCATAATGTCAGGGCATGTTTCCTCACTAGCACTTGTTCTGCATGAGGAAGTTCAGAGCTAATGAAAAGTGACCACGGTCTCACCTCAGAGGGAGCGAAAAAGGCAGGAGTGGAACCAACTCCGTAATCTAAAAACAATTTCCCTATTTCCCTGGTGCTCCCTCTACTCACTGAGTCTGCTTGATGGGAGCAAACAGTGGTTAAGAAAAATATTATTTTGGCCCGAGAGCAGATCTACTCAGGGAATTTTGTTGATTGCGATCCTGAAAATATTAGCACAATTTTTTTTTCTTTGTAGTAGCACTACTTTCTCTGAACCTTTGTTTAATCGAAATCATTGAAGTTCTAATTGCAGACACAATATCAAGCTTAATCAAAATTCTGATTGCAAAGTCCAAATTAGACACCGAACCAATTCTAATTCTGCGCAGCAAGGATTCCAGGGGTATAATTTACAATAATCGCAGGCTGCCAAAGTACTGGATCAGTAGCTCTCAAAGACATCTCATCTTCCTGATGACAAGCTCTTTTTGTTTGTTTGTCCTACATTATGTACGCCATGATTTATTCACATGAGGTACCCATCCATTTTAGCTCGACACACCTGATAGAACAATCCAAATAAAAATGGCAGCTAAATGAATCATACTACAGCTCTGGTAATTAATTAGCCGACTTGAAGTTATTATAGCAATCTGTGAGAAGTGAATTCAACCAAATTTGCAAATTATTGTCACGGATATAATCTAGTCAACTTGATTGCACTGAAGCATCGCTGGGGGGAAGGGGGTGATAAACCCCTGAATAATTAGGTTGATAATTAAACATTAATACAAACGATTATCATTGTGATATTTCGTCTCTTGGGCTTCCATCTTTTTCATGCATATAAATTAAAAGCTTTTGGAAGGAAGGAGACAACAGTCGCAAAAAAACTGCTGTCTTTAAAGACTTTCGAAAAAAGTGACAGCAAGCAAGAAATCCATTTCCTCCGAGCACAGGCATTGGGAAACATTCAATTTCATTCACCATTGATGTATTTAAATCCAACAAGCTACAAACTCAGATAAGAGAAACTCTCAGCACTTCTTCCCTCTGCAAGTTCTTATATTTATTCAGGGCTGCTGATCAAACAGCAGAGCTATAGGAAATATTATGTGCATCATAGATGGAGCATATGGCTGTATGAATCTGTTTGTTTATGCATGCATGTCCTTATATATTTAATTTAAACGTCAAATCAATTAGTTCTTCTGGATTGCAGTTTAGTAATATATGGATGGCATTATTCATACTGTGTGTGACGTGTGCTCTTTGGGCTCAAGCAAACACTTACTTCCTGTAGGAGGTACAACGGCCCTGAACCACAAAGCAGGTTTATGGCAGAGGTTATACTCAGCAGGTACGAGTCTCTGAATGAGTCTAAGAGCTGTGAGCATGACGACATGAGAAGGTGTGACAAAAGGTTTCTTTTATCATTGGACAGAGGTTCTTGCTGGGACCTGTGCAGACAAAGAAACCGAGAGTAACAAGAATTTCTACCATGGAATGGTAGATGGAGATGAAAAAATGGAAATGAAAACCTTTTTTGTGAAATTTCTGTCTTTTATTATGTTTCTATAATAATAATATAGAGATATACTGTTTTGTGCCACAAAATGTATTTACATTATCTGCAAGATACTGTATGCAACTTTTACTAACATACAGTAGAAAGTCACATAAAAGTGCTATAAAAATACTGATATATATATATATATATATATATATATATATATATATATATATATATATATATATATGTGAATTTGTTTAGTTACTTTGTATATTTATTTTCCTCTAACAATGAAAATAGTTCCATAAGAAGCTGAAGCATCAATCTTTGCATGTCACATTAGCATGTGCTATCAATGTTACAAATTACACAATTATAATAGCCTACTTGAAACATTTGGTTAGCTGATGCTAACTGGCTAGCTAACTAGCTACCTGATGCTAACTTGAGGTAATTTTTAAATACAAAGTCCCAATATGTTTATTTAACCTACTATTTAGCATACATTTGTTGGAAAAACAAAGGATTTGACTATTAGAACAGAGTAACTATAAGTAATTGAGCCATGCCCTCTATGGGGCTTTTTACCCCTACAGACTAGGTTTGTAAAAAAAGAAAGAATCAGAAAATATAATTATATTTTCTCTTAAATAACACATGTTCCATATCTACAGGCCTTACTATTATCATATCATGTGTATAAATGTGTAGTCATACTAGACATGTTCAGGGTCCTTAGCCAAGGGTGGGGTTAAATAATAATCACACACTGCAAAATGGCTCCATATGCATTGCAAAATTACAGGCCTAAAATTGCTATGTAGGTAATACTCAAGCTCCAGTCTGTGTAGTTAGCCAGCTAAAAACATTTATTTTTATTCCAGTAATTACTACAGGCAGAGTCATATAAAGCACTTACATCTTACTTTTAATGTGAGAGGGACCGTATAACATTAGCTTCTTGGATAGATTAGATTAATACTGTATTTTACCATATTTCGCTTCAAACAATAACTGCAATACTATTGTAGACCATTAAGAAGATACCTAAATTTTTTATTACCCATCCCAGTTTGTCATCAACATTTTTCTCTGATAGCTGGAATGAGATTTTGCCATGCCCCCTACCTTTCAATCTGCCCACTACGACCTGCAGAGATCCCTGTCCCCTGCTCAGGAGAATGTATGATTCGCACAACACCGCAGGAGTCAGGGGGGCTGTTTGGCCCTGATAAGGCATGATTTAGACTGTACAATGGTGACCCCGCTGAAGACAGAGAGAGAATTATTGTGCTTGGGAAAACCGAACTGCGTTAATCTCTTTGAATTTTATTCCCCTTCCTGCATGCATTTGTGTCTTCACAGTGCCATCCAAAAAGAAACCATTTGTAATAATTTCTCTATTTCTCATAATTGCGCTGCTCCGGGTATCCAGGGAGACAGAAATGAACTGTGAAATGGATTAGTCAGTGTGCTTCAGTTGTTCAAGTCAATTGGATTGAGGGCATTTCGTTCTGTCTGCGTCTGATTACGTTTGAATGGAATGTGCTTTATTGCCCTCACACAGGTAGTTCCATTCCGTAAAGACGTTGCATTTATGGCCGGAGGAAAGGCAGGGTTTGGCAGTTGTCCATGGATGGAAGCATACCTCTTGTGTTGAGAACCTGAGAGAGAGACCGAGAGGCAGCATTGGCAGGGTTTGCTTGGATAGGCTTCCCCCTGTATCCATCAATCTCCCTCAGCTCGCAGACGCTCGGCGGGATTAGATTCCTGGGGCAGAAAGGGCCAGCGCTGAAATATGGCCGCAGCCACGCCAGTGATTAACAGCGGCTCTGAATATGGATGCCGTTCATATTGGCTTAGCACTCTGGGGTAGCTCATTAGTGCTCAAGCGTGTGCAACGCCCACTCTGACATGGCTCCAAGTGTCAAACTCGCACCAATGCTAAATGTCATTTCTCATGCTTGAATGGCATCTCTTGCTGTGCCAAAGTGTGTTTACTGTTCAAGTTTTCTCAAAGCCTAAACACTCTAAACTACAGAGGTTGGGGTTAGGAACAGGTCATGAAGGTCATAGTTTGCTGTTGAATGATGTTCACAATTTTATCTGGGTTTTGTCACATTTTATTGATAATGATATTGCATGCTGTGCTTTAAGCGTTAGGCAGCTTGCATTGTAAAACCTTCTTGTAAAAGTTGCATCTTAAATTTAAACTCCAATAATATATTGCTACTACAGCCAGGCATTTTCAGGCAAGCATATTTTTCTTAAAGTTTTTGTTTTATCATTACGTAAACTTATGAATATGACACACAAAAATACAATTTAAATGAAGCATTCGTTAAAGATACAATAGTCTTTTGATGACAATATCCTTTAAATTTAGTCAGAAACAGTCAGTTTAATCACAAAATTTAACCAAATATTTAAAAATGGTAATGATGTCTGAAATAACATTATAATGAGAACACTATAATAATACGTGCATTGTTGAATGATATAAGTAATAGTAAATACATGCTTAAGTTATTAATTGTCTGTATTAGGGAAAGTTACTTTTTACAATAATGCATTACAATATTACATTACTCCCTAAAAGTAACTAATTAGGCGTAATGTAAAAGCCTTTTCACATCAAAAGTGAAATGAATGAGGCCCAGGCTGAAGGAAAGATAAGTTAACATCTGAAAAGTAACAAATGTTACAATGTTACAAAAACAAATGTTATGTTTATTTAAAGTCATTTTTGCTTATTAGTATGGTTGAAAAACAAACACATTGTTTCATTTAAAATTTAATTATAGCAAGTTTGTCATATTCTGAGTTTGCATTTTACTGTTTTTATTCATTTTGAGGAATACTGATCTGTTTTTTTTCTGCAAATGATATACATTTATAAATTTAGTCTAGAAGTATATGTAGATTTCTAACATTTAAAACAAATGCTACCACTGTTAGAAAAAAAACAAAACAAAAAAAGAAACAAAAAAAAAAAACAAGCATTTGTATATTTGGTCTTTTGCTGTGATATAGCTCATCTTGCCCATGTGACAAGTAAAGTAAGGTTGAGGAATTCAAATTATATTTTTATCCTGTCATATTAACATATTATTACCAGAACAGCATTTACTACTTTTAATGATATTAAATGTTTCTAATGAAAATAACATGCTTTAGAAAACTTTGTTGCCAGAGCAAGAGGTCTAAATTACATTCTTGATTGATGCTTTGGCAAACAGATTCTGTTAATATAAAAGGATTTCAGCTTCTTGAAAAGATGCTGGCTGCATCAAAACAATTTTCTGAGCACTGCACATAATATAGAACTGACAAGTAGAAGTATTATGTCCACCATCTGTTGCTAATTGTGTGGCTGCTATCTTCATAAACCATGGCAATGTTTGAGAACCATCTTGAGCAAAATAAATGAATATTCATCCCCGCCATCTGAGTTCATCATTGCATAGATTATGTATTTTGATGGTGGCATATAGAAATTGGCAGTGTCAAAAATGAGGCTGAGATTTTCTTAGTTACAACTTAAAACTGAGTTTAATTTTATTTTAAAAGTAATTTCACTTTTAAAGTAGTTTTCCACTTGGATTGCTATACCAGCAGTTCAATTTGACATAACAGTGGGTGACAAATTGATCTACGGTTTGCAATTGTTGCAATGATATCGAAAAAATTAGCACGGACATATTTTCAGAAAAGTATGTTTAAAAAGAAAGCTGTCAACTATATCTTGTGTCCTCAGGGCCTCTGTGCCTTTTCTACAGGGAGCAACCTTAGTTCACCTGTCACAGCTAGTGCCTGTTAGTCTTAAACCAGACCACAGGATGTCAGTCAACAGTTCACAAGTGACTGAGACGAATACTGCACTGTCTCCCTCTGTTCTCAAAGCATACTGAAGAAAGCTGTCGGTATGATTTGGGCAACCTTTTCATTCGCAAAAGACAAACCATCCATCAACAGCTGAAAGACAGGTAAATGTCATTTTAAACCATCAAATTTCTGCAATGTTTTCTGAGGTTCTATTATTGACAGTATGATATCTTTGAATATTTGTTTTTTATCCTTGACATCTAGATATATACTATCTAGAATCTAAAATAGAACATTGAAAGCATTGTACACTGATTTCTGTTTTCATACTTATTAGTATGAAAGTGGGCCATGTTAACAATTACACCTGATAACATTTTTGCTTTTGATAACATTCTCATGCTGCAGGATGAGCTTTTTTTTTTTTTTTTTGCAATGCAAATACATAACTTTTTTTGCAATGCAAATATATGGCAGATGGGAACAGGTGCCATGGGTCGTGTCTCCTCTGACTTTCTCAGAGTTGGTAGGTTGGTATGCAGCTTGCGGCTGCAAGAATGAGACAGAGAAGAGCAATAAATTGTAAAGTATTATTTCTAGAACCAGAAGCTATCAATTAATGTACAACTTTTGAGCGAAATGGAATTTTAATGCAACCTCGAAAATATATAATTTTTATCCTTAATAATTAAGTTTTAATTAAGTCACAATTATTAAAATGGGCAAATCAATGATAACTCTCTCTGTCTCTCTCTATATATTTTAAATATACATAATACATATATAAAGAATACACACAATATATAACTTTTCAGTTTTCAAGGCACATTAATGAACCCTCTATTATAATTTATCTTTGCAGACAGGCTCTTTGATCTGTCGTTTTCTTTTCCCTGTCCATCACCAAGTTATATAACATTTCAATTTTGTTGGTAATTTTAAGATTTTTTTTTTTGTGTGTGTGTGTGTGTGTGAAAACAAATGAGTTTTATTCGTAACTGATAGCTACCAATGTAAGAAAATTCTATGCATGTTAGGCAAACCTATTTAATTCAAAAAGCTAAAGGAAGATTTCTGCTATTCTAAAACAGTGATTAGGTTTCTACTAAACTTCCTGGAAACCAAAAATCATTAGCTGGGTTATGCAAGTACACTATTCTCATTATGGCATTTATTATGCCTTCACCAAGTGCACTGCCCACACTGTTTCATTTATTTAGACCTTTGTCTTTCTTTGAGATTTTGTAAATTTCTATTCAACCTTTTGATTTACTGGCAAAACCAGTGCAAGGTCTTCCAAAATGAAGCTATACAGGGCAATGAATTTTATTTTTCTGTTGGTTTCTCTAGTAGTTTTATGAGGTAATGATACTATGGTTCCTCTTATAACTCAATGTGAAATAAATATCAGAGATGTGTGGGGCATGCATTCAGAGAAGCATAGTGTCTCTCCAAATTATAGCTCTTTAACGTTTCTCAGTCCTAATGCAGTTCATGTCTGATGGTTTTAACTGTGACCGCCTCAATTAATGCATCTTCAGTCCTTTAATGTATCAGCTTTTACTGGTACTAATACACGCTCTCTGCTCTAATGTCATATTTACTGGAAGCCCGTCAGTGACGAGACGCCACCATCCATCTCTCTTAGATCGCTCTATCACTCACCCCCAGGGGGCCATTCGGTATCAATACCGTGCATTTTAGCGATAGAGTCAGGCGGCTTTCTCCTTTATCAGCATGACTTCAACTACGGATGTTAGAATGATCTTGTCAAAGTCCATTATAGTTCAATGCTTTATTAAAAATGCTGATATGGGGTAAAGTGGCTGCTTGCCACTTGCTGGTTTTCTTTGAGCCATTGTCCATTGGCTGAGTTGAAAGCTCTTTTCAGACCAGCTGCTGAAACGGGCTTGTTAGTCACTTGGTGAGATTGTTCATTAGCCGTCGTGATCTGGATGAGGTGTGAAAAATGTGGCGGGAATAAGAAACAGAAAGAAAAGGCGCTGTCTATTTCTGTTGATTGTCTCACATAAGAATCCAATCAAGATGGAGTGTTATTCTTTAGGCGTTGTGAGTGTGTGTGGCAGTGGGGGAGGGTCGAGATGGGCAGGGGAGTGGTAGGCTATGTTTCTAGCATTGGCGGTTCTGAGTCTTTTCCTCCCTATCGTTCTCAACTGAGACGGCACATCAGAATTTAAGATTGTATTTAATTGGGGTGACGCTTTTTGTGTGAACTCCTATAGGTAAGCTCATTAAACCATAATCCAACAGTAACACACTCAGCGGGTGACCTGATAATTGAGCTCAAGTGATAATCAGGTTAGACATGGTGCACCATGGGCATGGATCTGCAATAGGGCTACTGCTCACTCCTTCGAAGAGGGCAGAGAGGGTTTGGAGAAAGAGAGAGAGAGCACTACGCCGTCGCACCACTTAATGGCAATACTGCAGAGACTGGAGAGAAGATCTTGATTACGCAGATGAGAGCATTCCTGCTATGACAGCAACAAATCATATCTACCTGTTAATTAGTTTCGGCGGCTGAATAATGCCATCGTCTTATTCGCTGCCAGCCACAATTTGTCTCTTCCTTGTTTGTTGCGGAGTTGAATGTGGAAAATGTTGTAATGTCAAAGTGTATTTGTCTGTAAGAGTAATGCCCATTACCATAATAGCATAATAACGTCCATTAACATTTTCAGAATTGCAACTGGACCAGATAAAACGTCCTAATGAAGGCTTTAGCAATTAGGAAAATGGATTGGCCACCAATAAGATTGTTTACATGGCTGCCTCCGTTAATGAAATTGTTATCCAAGAGGCTGCAAACATTGTTGCTTCTTAATCATTGCGAAAGAAGGGCGCAGGCATAGATCGTCAAACATGAACCGATAGCTGATAAAACGACACAACGCAAGTCACAAGAGGGGGCGGCATTTAGGTAACTTTCGCTTCTGTGAACATATGCGGTTTTTACACATCTGATTTATTTAAAAGTCAAACAGTGATGTGAAAAATGTCATATATTTGAAACCGACTAGGTCTTGAAGTCCAGGTATATAGATCTTCCATGTCGGTGACATCCGAGTACAATAAAAAATAAATAAATATATAAACGTGGTGACTTCTGTCCGTTAGCTGGTGATTGGTTGGAGGCAGATCTGAATGCAAGCTTGCAGCCTATTGTAAGTAAGTGGTGGGTTTACATTTTTCTAATGTTAAACCAGTGAAATTCCTCATTTTATATCCAAAAATTCCAGATTATTTTAAGTTTTTTAATTAAAACAACAACTTGTATTGTGGTGCAGAAGTTGCGTGCATTTGTTTTGCAACCACGATCACAAACAATATAGATGAAATGTAATGTAAATAAATCACTGAGGTTTGCTCACAGATTTAGTTGCAGCAAGCATTGCAAATGGCTGCATGAAAGGAAACAGACTGTCTTAATTACATTTTCATTTGAGCAAAACATCTCTGATGGGGGAAGATTGGGGGATTTAAACTCTTGACATCTGGCAACCGTAAACATGAAAGCTTGTGAAGGCTTGTTACCAACACAAGTTAACGCAAATGCCAAACAAAAATAGGGTTGCTTGAGATTCATTATCAATAGTTGACACATTGTCTTAAAAATGAAATGCTCATGGTTAGATGCTCATGGATGTGCTGTGATGCAACACACTGAAAGGTGGGAGAGGTTTTTTTGTTTCTTTTTTTTTTTAATAAAGAAAAAAAATAATACTTTTATTTCAGCAAGGAAAAAATAAATTCATCAGAAGTTATATTAATTTGTCAAAGGTGACAGATAATAATAACATTATGATATTTCTATTTGTTCATATAAATGCTGTTATTGAAATTTTTTATTTATCAAAGAAAATATGTTATGGGTTCCACAAAATACAAAGCAGCACACGTGTTTTATTGTATATTGACAATAAGAAATATTGATTTCTGAAGGATCATGTGATAATGAAGACTGGAGTAATACCTGCTGAAGATTCACAGGAATATATTTATATATATATTATATTATTTCACAAGTATTTCTGATCAAATAGTGAGTAAATATTTCTGACCCAACATTTTTAAACAGATTTGCCCATTTGTTGGGCAAAACAATGATTTTCAAATTATTTTTCAAAGGTGTTTCTATTCTACACACGTTGACCAACCATTGGGTTGTTTTCAATGAACATAAACTTTTTCTAGCAAAGATAATATTTAAAGTTTTTTTTTTTTTTTTTGCCAGGATTTTAAAGTTGTGTGCCTACATGGAAACTAACTTACACAGAAAATAAACACTTTGCGAATAATTCACTGGAATAAAAAGTGTGCCCTGTTGGAATAAAAACTAGCCCTGTTCTCCCCTACAGTATATGCCAGCAGATGTTTTAGATAGAGCTGTAGTCAAGTCCGGCTTTGTCGAGTCCAAGTCAAGTCCAAGTCCAGGACTAGTCGAGACCGAGTCAAGACCGAGTCCAAAGAGGTTCGAGTCCAAGTCAAGTCCAAGTCCAAAAGTTTCGAGTCCAAGTCCAAGACCGAGTCCAAATGAAAGAAAAAAGGGTCCTCTTCAAGACCACATACTTAACTACTGATAATGTTTGTGATGCGAGAGAAAGCATATCTCCTATTCTAAGAAAATCATTTTACATTATTATTTGTAATGATCAAAAAGCATGTGCAAAGTAACAACTCTGTAGGACAGGGGTCTCCAAACTACATCCTGGATGGCCAATGTCCTGAAAAGTTTAGCTCCAACTGGCCTTAAAACACCTGGAAGATTAGTGTGTCTAGTAAGAGCTTGATTAGGTTCAAGTGTGTATAATTTGGGTTGAAGCTAACAGGGGCGTTAAACAAGATCCTGGGCCCTATGCATAGGCAGTCCTGATGGGCCCCCATGGCCCCCACCCATGAAAATATCCAGGTAAAAAATATATATTTTAGATTCATACTTTTCAAGGGCCCTCTCTTCCTTTGGGGCCTTGCTAATGAGTACTGGTTTTACCCCCAGTCTGACCCTGGGAGCTAAACTTGGATAAACAAACAAAGTTTGGAACTGTAAGGTCAAATAATTTTTATGTACTTTATTTTTTGTTGACATTATATCTGTGGTCAAAAATGTATATGACTATGCCTAATTGGCACAGTGCACAGACACACGCAAAGCTCGGGATATGACAAATGCGCGCAGCAAGGCTAGAATGGATACGTTTGGCTCTACTGGGCATGCGCACATAAATACAGCGAAATTTTTGTCATACTGTGCTTGTGCTTGCATAGACTAGTCGAGCTCTGTCGGAAACAATCGACTACTCCAGCATGCATTAACCATAATGCATACAAAGTGTTTGCAAGTACGACGTGAATTTTAGAATTACAATATTGCGTGGAGCTGTTACTATATGACCTTATCTATGTTGCATGTAAAAATAAAATATGTAATGTAATAATTAGGGTTGTGCCTGAAGCCGAATACCTTATTCGGAATGGCACGAATAATGGCTTAAAAAACGAATAACGCTCAAGGAATAATTCTGCCTGAATACTCGGCTGAAGCTGACAGAGTCTGGTGTTTGCTAGATAACAGGTGAGCCAGGGGATCAGCGCCAGAAGTGAATGAATGTAAACTTTATGAGTGAAAAGAGAGCAAATCAAACACCGCATTGTTGTCGCCTCTCTGTGCATCTCTCAGAAATCAGTGCAAGAGTAATTTTACCTATAATAATACATCATAGCTACACGTTATATTATTTGTATATATTTAAAAGGCAAATATTGAAAGCTTAGGCCACGATATGATACGAATGAATGGAATAAACACAGCGCGCTCACCAATCAAACAGCAGCGCTGCGCGTCTCAGTCTCTCAAAAACCAAATCAGTTCTCTCTCAAGAGTAGGCTAATAATCAGCTTCGATACGGATACATTGTCTACTTGTCCTACATGTTTGCATATTTACCTTTTGCTGGTTTGCGCGGAACACACACATCTGTTTAGTGAAGTTCATTAACATTAAGACTCGCTTAAAGTGTTCTGCGTAATGAGAATGTGTGCATTGAATGGATTCAGTCGTGTTCAAATGATCACTAAACGTTTGTCATGACTCTCTGCTTGCATGATAAATATTATTTTAGAAATTAATAATTATTTCAGTTTAACACGACATACTTGTTCAGTGATAACTACGAAAAAATATATAAAAATTCATAACAGTCTTATCAAGTAACTGTACGATGTTGTATCCGAATGCAGATAGGAAAAATTTTGTGATTGTTACAGATACAAATACTGGCTGTTACATGAAAATGTAAATATGTAATGTCATATATAAAGTTTTTAAAATTTACATATGTAATTGTTGCATAAGGCTATACATTAATACGCGTTTATTGATTAAAAAAAAGGCTATCTAGGTGTAGACGTAAATAAAACACAATCTAACAGGTAGAAAATTAAATTAGAAACATCTAAACTTTTCAGGTCGCAGTAAGTGCACCACTGGTCATGCACATCCTTTCCCGGAACAATACTGAAAGCTAAGGCAAGATGGAGAAACAGATGATCATAGTTGTACAAGGATAGCCATTTTTTAAATGAATCTATTAGCAGAGCTACTGCAAGTGATTTTAAGTGCTGGAATTCCATTTATTCTTTGCTGAAACTTCTGCGTCATCATGAAGAGCGGGTCATGGTTGCCCAGCAACAGCAGACGCCACTGGAGCGCAAGCGCAGGCTAGAGTGCTTCGGAAATAAGGAGAGCGGCGCGCCTAACGTTTTCCACACGTTTTCAGTCGCGACATCATGCAAATGTGGTTTTGGTTTGAAGGAGAAATTTTTTATTTAATTTTTTTGCTGGACTCGGTCGAGACCAACTAGAAGACTTGGCGAGTCCAATGGCCAAGTCCGAGACAAGTCCGAGTGCAAATTCAACGAGTCCGAGACAAGTCCGAGACGACAGAAAAATGTCTCGAGTCCGGACTCGAGTCCAAGACCGGACTCGAGTACTACAGCCCTAGTTTTAGAAAAGACTCTATGAAAGGCACAGAAATAATACTTACTGAACTCATGCTCATTTCATTGCAGCCTTAATGGCATCTCCTCTTGGATGGCGAACCTCCTATGAACATTTTAATTAACACAGTTGTCTGTGTGTCTGGCCTTTCAACTCATGTGCTGTGTCTGCTCTCATAAAGTGACAATCTGAGAACAAGACAGAACCACTGCATGTCTTCTAAAGAAGGTGTTGGATTAAAAAAAAGATTGAAAAGATGTGGTGGTTCCTGTCTTGCTAAAAATAGAAAATGGATAACACACATACACATGCAAAAAGCAAAAACAATATCATATAGTAGGTAATAATTTAGTTACATTTATTTATATACCTAAAGCTTGTCACAGAAAACAAAATGATTTCACATTAATTTACATCCCTTGAAAAAAGAAAAAGAAAAGTAAGAGTAAGAGATTCTTCTCTTCAGAGAGTAATTATTATACTGCCATCCAGCAGACTTGTATTGCAGGGAAACTGTATATTATTTATAGCTCACACATAATGCCTGTGCATATTGCTGTGTGATTACGACTGAATGCAGAAATTAAACTACAATGCTAAAGCCAAATCTGAATGTAGAAATAATCTTCAGATATGTAAAGGAGGAATGGAGGATATCGGAATGCTAGCTAAAACACATTTATCTATTTTATAAAACTTCCACAATGCATTTTTTTTGTGCTTAAGAAGAAATACCAAAATAAAAAAAGAAGCCTTTTCCTATTATTTCGATGTCATATATTTCTGACAGTGATGAGCATTGTAGAGAATCCAAATGTGGTGAAAAGTGAAGTTAGCATCAGATTTAAAATGATGGAAACGCACGCAGGACAAGACTCAAGATGTTTTCCCTCAACATTACCAGCAGTCCTGCCAGCACTCTCCTCCTGTTCCTCATGGGCCATTTGTTTGGCTGGATGAAGCCATGTTTCCAGTTGAGGAGCCAATCAAAGAGCACAGAGGCTCTGGGCCAGTGATGAGTTTTTCTGGCTGGCCCTGTCTGACAGCTGTCCTATCAATCCCACTTTGTGTTTCCTAATTTGAAGTTGGTGCAGTGCCCAAAAGCAGATGTGCAGGGAAGAAATAACTAGGAATACTATCTCAGTACTCACCCCAGGACAAGAACAACAATCTTTCCATATGAACATACAGTTACACGGACACATTTCATGAGGTTATGTCTGTATATCTAATACATTTCCAGGAAAATGGCTGGATATAATCTTTATATTGATTCAAAAGATAGCACATAATGCATTTTTCTAAATAACGTTGTTAGACATCTGCAGCTCACTCAAAAATGAAAATTTTGTCATCAATTGTTCACCCTCATATTGTTCCAAACCCATAAGACCTTCATTCATCTTCTGAACACAAATATATTTTTGATGAAATCAAAAAGCTTTCTGACCCTGCATAGACAGCAATGTAACTACCATGTTCAAGTCCCAGAAAGGTACTAAGGATATCATTAAAATAGTCCATGTGACATCAGAGGTTCAACCGTAACATGTCCAAAAAGAAAACTAAAATAATCACTGTAACCCATTTTGTAAGACGGGAAGAAGGAGGCAGGAACCGGCAAACAATGAAGCTTTAATAATAAAATAAGCACAAGCCTGGTCCTCTCTCGTCCTTCACTGTTGTAACTCCGTTTTTGTATCCTTCCAGAGCTCCTCCGTGGGACTCGAGACCAGTGAGTTGCGCAGGTGCCGCTCATTTCTAATTTCTCCACCGGCCTCGACCCGTTCCCACGGCACTTGGCCCCGCCCAACTCGCCCAAAAAATAATTATATTCTTTGTCACACGTTCTTTACGACAGTACCACGACGCATGCATAAGGTGCTGCTGACTGACACGGAAGAGAAGATTTGTTTAATAAAGTCATTATATTTGTATTCTTTGTGTAGTATTCTTGTAGCTTCATAACATTACGTTTGAACTACTGATGCCACATGGACTATTTTAACAATGTCTTTACTACCTTTCTGGGCCTTGAACATGGTAGTTACATTACTGTCTGTGCAGGGTCAGAAAGCTCTTATATTTAATAAAAAATATCTTAATTTGTTTTCCAAACATGAATGAAGGTCTTACGGGTTTGAAACGACATGAGGATGCAGAAGTAAAAAAGAAAAAAGTAAACAAGGATATATATATATATATATATATATATATATATATATATATATATATATATATATATATGTATATATAAAAATAAAAATGTTGCTAGATTTACGATGTTAATAACTGTGAAAACACATAATCACAATCTGGGAAAAAGGTCATTGACAGACTTTTTATGGCCGAATCTTTTTTAGTACAGTATCCTCTCTTTGGCATATACGCAGAATCAGGGATGTGTTGGGATTTAGGGACAACTTTTAGGCCTGAAGCGGTGGCAGCTAATCGGAGAGGGACTCATTAGAAGTAGAAAGGTGAGTGTCAGCGTGGCGCTCAGGGGCTGTGCAGGGGAAAAGGGCCACTGAGCATTGGGACGCGGTGGCCGCAGGCGGGGGTATTAATTGAGAGAGATTAAGTTGCTCTCGCCCTCACCTTGACAACACCATCAATAAGGGCTCTCGAAGTCGTCCCCAGACTGATGTTCTCAGTGTTTCACAAGGAACTGTGCGACAGGGAGAGCAGCTGGCAGAGGACCTGTCCATGGGAATGCGGGGGATGGCTAAATTGAATATGGAACAAGGTCACCTGGGCCACCCGCATCCTCGAAGCACTGCCGCGATTGCATCAGTTTGAAGGAAAGTGGATGCGCTTGATGCTTAGATTACTTTGCGAGGATTCGCGCGGACAGGTGAGGCCAAGAGAATATTGACATGGAAGACAATATTGAGAAATATGGAGTTACAAAAGGGTATCAAATATCAAGAGAACTGAGGTACAGTTATGAGATTTAGAGATTACTTTTAGACAAATTGCTAAAATGCATTTGTTTTAAAAAAAATACTGTTTAATTGAATGATGATGCAAATTATTACAATGACTGTCATGCATATGCTGACAATAAAGATATTTATGATGTATCTCAGTAGGGGACCACTTGCTTTCACATTATATGAGGCATATATTGAATGAAATGTAGAGTATATGCAAATGGAAAAGAAAGGAAATGATGTCCATTGGCTTTACTCACATTATTATTTATTTATTTTTTTCAATTAAAGCACACAATATTGGGATGCACTTATGAAGTTGGGCTGAGTCTTTGGTATATGTTTGTTTTTCACAGTCTGTGTTCTTGGCTTCTAGTGAAGCAACTGAACTTGAGTGAAACTTTGTTTTGTGGACTAATGTTTAATAATGCGTGCTGGAAAAGTGCCAGATAAGAAAGTCAATAATTCATCTCAAAGCAGAATAATTTAGGGGGGATAAAATAAAACTCATGATGGCAGACCGCCTCAGGGCTGGAATCCTTCACTATTTGGCAATATCTTTGATAATAAAGACATTAAAAATAATTAGGACTGACGAAAACAGCATTTACAATTGTTTGACTATTTAAGATGATGATAAAATGATTTCTTATCCGGATGAAACGGCTGTATTTGGGACTAGCACAGTGGTGTGCTGTGGCCCTTTTTATGTCTATAATTACAGCTCGAATCCATGTACCGGTAATTGTTTCTTTTGTTTGCATGCCAATTTATCAAAATTGTTACAAATGCAAAGTGCTGTGATGCAAAAGATGACTACTGACTAAAAATATCCTCTTTTTAATTACTCTATTCAGAATATCTACCATATTAACGACACACTGGAGAAGGCATTGTTTATTGTTCATCTCCATTTTTCATGTTTCTTCTTTTTTAAGTTGTCAGCTGAATAACAGCTGAAGAATTGGCACATACTGCAAAAGTAGGGAAGGTTTTCAATTATTGCTTGAGCTGATTTGTAAGTATAACAGCTGTGGTTACCAGATATAGTCATCAAATATTCAGTCTGTCATTTTGCACAGACTAGTGGGTTGATCTGAATTATTATATACTGTATACATTTTCATCCCCATTCAATTGGCAAATAATTAATATTAATAAGCACGAGAGAGGAACATGTGAATCCTCAAATACACTGACCTGCACATGAACCTGGATTTTAAATGAATTTATAAGAAATAGACAAATAAATCAATGTTAATTAAAAAGACAAATGTATCTCATTTCCCTTCTATAACAGCCACCTGGCATCTTATTTAAAATGCTATTTGGACTAAACAACTGCATAGGTTTTTGCTCAAATCTTAATTGCCACAATGATTAATATGTACCACTCATAATATTTTAAGATGTCATCTTGTAGATTTTCTGACTATTTTGTTTGAACACATTGACTATTTTTTAAGAGGAAAAGCAAGTAAAAAAAACACATCTAACAATAGGATGCAAACTTGGAATGCGGTCATTATTATCTGAAACTAAATCTACTCTATAGATTCTTCAAGTGAAAAGTTAGAAATGGCCAGTCATAATTTACTCACCTGCATTTTGTTCCAAAACTATATGACTTTTTTTTATTTTATTTTATTATTTTTTTGTCTCCAGAAAACAAAAGAAGTTAAGAATGTTTTTTTGTTCATGCATTTGAAATTTTTGGTTAAACTATTAATTTCAATTTGTTTCATTAGGCCTTTATCATGAAACGGTTTTATGTGTAAATTGTACACCACTGTTCAATCATTATGATAATTTATTGTGAAATATTATTTAAATGTTAATTAATGATTTATATTTTAATATGTTCTAAAATGCAATTTATTCCTGTGATGCAAAGCTGATTTTTGGGCAGCTGTTACTCAGGTCTTCACACATGATCCTTCGGAAATCATGCTTAAGAAACATTTCTTATTATTATCAGTGCTGAAAAAAGTTGTGCAGCTTCATATTTTTATGTTAACTGTAATGTTTTTTTTTTTTTTTTTTTTTTTTAGGATTCTTTAAGAACAGAAAGATCAAACTAAAAAGAACAGAATTTGTTTGAAATAGAAGTCTAGTAACATAATTGTCATACATCTTTACTCTAATATTTTTTTTAAATCAAATTCAGTGTGTCCTTGCTGAATGAAGTATTAATTTCAAAACCAAATGAGACCCAAGATTTTTGGATAGTACGTTTGGATAAACTGTTCATATAAAAATGTTTCATTTCATTTGAATGCAATACTTTATATACAAATGGATTTATGAAAGATTTACACATATTTGTTCTGCTCCTGCTGAATGGATAAAGCATATTGATTTTCAGCCAGCAGATTCAGATATAAAGGTGTTTATAAATTTATTCCTGAGTCATTTGAGGTTACATGTTGAAGCAACTATCAAACAAACAAACAAGCTTCTTCAGGTCATCTATAAATGATTCATTAGCTAAAAGTTAGCAAGAGCCTTTCTAGTTACATGGAGTTTCTATACAATTTCTCAGCATGTTGTAACATACAGCAATTTTCCACATGACAGCCTTTCCTCTGCCCTCTTTGCCCACCTGACAGTATCTTGGGGTGGGCACTACTTCTGAAGAAGTCTGCTGATTATGTTTGTGATGTGAGCTGTCATTCCAGCGGTTCCCCACCTGTGGAGCCCAGGTGCTGCATTGCATTCATTTACAGCACACTGAGAATTAGTCAGAACAGCTCTGGCCAGGATAGGACAGACTCCACAAGCCACCGACAGGGCAGACCAGAGTGAAATAAATTACCATTTTCACACAGAAGAATTGAGACGGAAGAGAAGAGTCAGTTCTCTGCACATGCCGCCTCAAATTAGGTGCCACCTGTAATTCAGTTACCCACAAATCTTCCACTAGAACCGTTGCCTTTGAGGCTGGCATGGTATTAGTTATTAGCCACAGGAGTGCTCTGAGGACAGTGCTTTGAGAGGGGAAGAGGCATATGTCAACTGCCAGGGGAATGGGTGCTCATCTCTGGGTCTTAGTTGAGTCTGACTCGCTGGAGAAGATGCATCTGAGTTATGATGTCAGGGATGCAATGCCAGAACAATAGGTCTTCTGTTGACCATGACACGTATGAGATGGAGAGTACCACGGGGCAACATCGAAGCAGAGCTGCAAAGACGGAGATAATAATATGCTTTACCTAAACTAAAAACAAGCCCATGATATGGAGGAAAGACTGACGTGAACATGACAGCAAACTGAGCGGCTGATTGGATTGACAAGACAATTAATTCTGAGTCAAAGTCTCAGTCACTTTGCTGTCATTTCTCTGCTGTGTGGTAGGGGACGTTATGAAACACGATGTCTCCTGGAGCCATGGTGCAGATGTAGCTGATATTTACAAGACAACCACTTTCACAAATTACCATAATACAGTTATGGGCTATGCATGAAAAAGTGTAGGATGCACTGCAAGACATTGCAGTGCAATGAACACTGCTTTAAACATGCATATTTGCATTATAGAAATGTTTCATATTTTATGTTTAATTTAAATCGATTCACTACCAATATATAAAAGTTTTGATTGTAATTAATTTAATGTAAAATTTAATATTTTTTGTATTTTATAATTTTTTTATTTTGTATTTTATTACAGTTATTCAATTAGTTTCTAGTATGTGGAAGACTACAGTACGTCCATAAAAATATGGGATAGTTACTATAATAATTTAAGTACTGCAGATTTGTACTGAGTTTCCTATATATATATTTATTCATAACTATAAATATAATTGTTTTTACCTTAAAACTGATGCAAACTACAAGACACACGTCTTATACTTATTCCGAGAAATAAGTATCCACTGTGACAGCGATGTGTAGTGGAACACAAACTCAGCTATTAATGGAAAAATGATGGTATGCAATATAGTTTGATCTTTTTTCCATCATGTTAGGACTCTGTAACAAGGTATTTGGGTTGTGGTTTGGAAAGTTAGAAATGCACTGGTAAAACTTTTCTGCTAAGACACTTTTCTAACTTTGTGTTTGGACTATGCAAATAATTTCCACAGGAGGAAAGAAGGGTGGGGCACACTGTTCCCCCGCTCTGATGAAAACAGCCAATCACAGCACAGAAAGGGAGAAGTAACAAATTGCAATCACCTCTTCATCAGAAAGGCATAAAGGTACCCTTTCAAAAGACAATCCTCTTTTTGAGTCTCAAACCTGTAAGGGGAGAGACAGAAACAGATCACAAAAGTTGAAAGTCTCTAGCCTGTGTGGTGGGAGATACAAACAGAAACACCAAGTTCTGAGTCTCAGTCCTGTAAGTGGAGAAACACTAACAGATACACTCGTTCTGATGGATATCCCCCAAAGGGATAGCAACAACAGACACATTCGTTCAGAGTCTCCAGCACCTGTGAGACAATAAAATAAACCAAGTCTCCAGCTTTTGAAGCAGCAACAGATTTTGACCACATTCTGAGCCTCTATTCTGTGAGGAAAGAGAAACTCTAAGTTCAGAGTCTTCATCCAGCAAGACAATAACAGATGCAGCCCGTCCTGAGTCTCCATCCAAGACAAAGTGGACTGATCAAATTTTGAGTCTCCAGCCCAGAGAGGCAGAAGACATAGACATTTGCAACAAGGTTAAGTTCTGGCAAACAAATTTTCACCTCAAAGTTGAAAGACTGCACCTACAGTACTCCAGAGCCACGTCTGTGTCTGTGTCTGATTTTAGGACCCTTTGGTGCTCCAGGAGATTAACATCCTCTAGCGCTTTGAGTTTAAGGCTGTAGAAATGGATTCCTATTCCATTCCCCCCTGCATTGTTACTAACACAACCAGTGGAAGAAGTCACTGCCAACAGATTTCTCACTCAACCACAGAGAATGTGAATATCACTTATCCAAAAACCAAATGTGGCATTGTTGTATTATTATTTCTTTTTTTATTAGATATAATATATCTGATTGCAGATGATGACAAATAATAGCTCATTAGTTATAAGTTTCTTTACCTTATTTATTTCAGAGTAGTAAAAGTTTATCTTTCCCATTAGATAATATAGCTCTGGCATAGCAACATCCAATTAATCACTTGCATTTTATGCAATATCTGATGCACTTTATTACATTTTCATTTATGGTATTCATTTAGTAGTTGTTGTCATTGGTGACGTGAGTAGACTATTTCACTTCCCTTGGTTGGCAAAAGAAAAATCACTACAAATAGAAAATGTTTTTGGTATTTTATTTATTAATTAAATTATTTGTTATTTATCGTATGTAATAAAATAAAATAAAATAATACAATTTAATTACATTAAATAAACTTGATTCCAGGGGAAAACAGCTTTTGATTTTCAGCTTTTTCAAACCTTTGATTGGTTTCATCCTTGACATCCTCCAGTGTTAACCCAGGTTAAACAGTCCCTTATTCCATGTGGTCGACTGGGATTTTGCTTTCCCCATTGCTTGAGGCTCACCTGGGGCCTAAACAACTTGACTAAGCTCTAACTGGGGCATGATCTGCACTCATGCACACAGCCTGCAGAGCACACTCATAAATGTGCAGGCTTGTAGAACATGGTCCCATTTGTGGAAAAAATATGTTTACATTAGCTGTTAGCTTAGATATACAAAAGTGTTGGCTTTTCTAAATTGCCACTACATTGATTTTTATTTATTTATTTTTTCAAATTAGTCCAACTTTAAACCTACAGTGAACCTGAGAGTTTTGTGCCAAGCACTGGTGTGAACTAAAAATCATCACGTATAGACAAAAGAACACAAGAGGAAAGGGAACGTAAGCATCTAATCAAGCTCAGTGCAACAAAACTCGTGACAACGGGAAACAATATGAGATGTAAATCGAGAGGAGCATTAAGTGGGCTTGAGGGAGCTAGAGGATTCTCCATTTAATTTCCAACACTAAAAATACTGAATGAACACATAGCACAAATGAGTCAACATGACTATCTGAAAAAAATAAAAATCAGCTAAATGAATCACTACTGTTTTGTTTCTGGGTTTCTCTTGAGAGGCTAGAGCAGAAAAAACTGTGGAGACTGGAAAGAAAAGTAGTTCTTCCTGTCCAAGTCTATATCTGGTTCCTTCCTCTTCTCGTCAGTATGCTAGCAGTGTCCATTTAACCCCAGGGTTGGCGACTAAAAGCGTCTCCTGCATCGAGCACTGCAGCAAGAGATTGGAGTTGAACAAAATGACATCCTATGGAGCCGGCATGATTCTGGCACAAGGACTAGCATGCTCCATGCATCAATCTTTCCCTCAATCAATTGCTTTAATGAAGAATGGGCTGGAATTAAATCTAAACCTCTAATAACACTAATGGTGGCTCTTTTTTCCACAGTGGGAGGCCAAGTGGCTGCACCCTCAGGGGAAATACCCTCCTCTCTAACCATTTATTTTATAATCAATGATTAGCCACTGATCAGTGATTAGCCAGGCCAACTTTAGACTCGATCAAAGCAGAGAAGCCCGCAACCTTAACAGTCAGACGTGTCTCGAAGACATGAACTCGAATTTCTGGTTTAATTTCTGCTCCTTTTGAAAGTCATTTAATACCTTCCTCTTGTCAGAAATAGAGAACCAGCAGGATGGCAGAAAATCCTAGCACACTCCGTACAGTCAGTCTAAGTGGTAATGTAATTTTTTTCCAAAGCTAATGGACTTGGATATAGCGTTTTGCTTTGACAGAGCAACACGAGAAGTCAAAGCAGCCACTAAGAATAACCCCGATGGCAAAGGAGGAGGTGGTATCAGTCAATGAACAGAAAAGAAAAAGAGAGACATTTACCTTTCCTGTCTGTCATGGAGTTGATGCATGGATGGAAAGAGGATGCCTTTTAGTGTCCTTCCATTCATTAGGAGAGTCTCGTTAATGCACACCCCCAGGTAGGGCATCAATTTTTCCTAACATCTATATCTTCAACCCATTAATGTGACAGAAGAACAAGCTCAGATGTTGCTCAGGACTCCAATGGCATGACACCCAAACCCTATGTTTGGCACAAGACAAGAGGCTCCGAATCTTAACTCCGAATTATGTCAATCAGCATCACTTGATCTATAACTGGGGTACACTTACCCCAGTGGGTACTTAGAAATATTGTTATTTTGCTTTGGTAGACTCATAAAACTGAAATTATGAATTAAAAATAAGTGTTGCCAAAAGACTAAAATAATATTTTATGACTCGGAGCATCCTCTCTCACATAAATAACTTTTTAATTTCCATCGAGGAAAGAAAATAAAATGCAGAAATTGTTCTGAAATATGAAGCACCAATTTTATCACCAATCTTAAGAATTTTTCTGCATAAAAACACAAGGGAAAAACATATATATATATATATATATATATATATATATATATATATATATATATATATATATATATATATATATATATATAAATAAATAAATAAATAAATAAATAAATAAATAAATAAAATATTGATGAAGAGGTACTTGAGCCTTAAAACTGCTCCTCAGCCACCCCTTTTATTTTCTTTGTCACAAAATTTGCTTCCATACTTCCCCTTTGCCTTTGGGGGAAAATCGGATGGGGTACAAGTGTCTGGAGCTTTCGGAATCTCTCTGAAGAGGATTCAAAGTTAGTTTATCTTTCATGTCATAAAACACTGTCAAAAAAGTTGGTGGTTTTAGAAGTGACATACAGCCACCCACCATTAATTAAAGTAAGAAGGGTTTTCTGAGGTAGCCTACATTTCATCTTTACCCTTATCTATACAAGTATTTGGAGAATTTAGCTTAGGCCCTATCATCTGTGAAAATTTGTCAGAATTAGCAACGTAGCTTCTTCAAAACAAGCCTACTGTGAGACGAATTCAAAACCATGAGGAGATCAAAGAGAGGAAGTCCATAGAGAGTAATAAGGGGAAGAATCTTTCAGATTTAAACAGAGATAATCAGCAAAAACACAAAACGCAGTACCACATCCTTTATTCAAGAGACGTCCATTCTGTACATCACTAGTCTGACCATGTATGCCAGTGTTAGCTGCTTCACAATGCTGAAACATTCTTACTTTGAGCTGACCAAAAGAGAGAAGTTAGATTACAAATGACACCCAGTTGTAACGACAGATAAAAGAGGAGGAAGCAATTGCAGGCAATCAGATGTTGTTTATTGAATAAGAGTGTCCAGAGTGTTGGCAATGGCAAGGAAGGTCTACGGTGGCGTGAGAAGAGCGGGATGGTGAAGTCAGCGGTGCAGGTGAAGGTGGTCAATGGTTGGAACCAGGAACAGACCGGAACACTGACACGCGGACGACAACACGAATCCAAACCAGCAAACAAACACGGAGGACGGTAATCCAGCTAGTGCATGGAGACATAAGAGAGGATCTGACAACAGAGAGAGAGCGAGGTGAGTATAAGTAGCAGAGGTATGATGACGATCAGCTGGAGCGAGACAATCAACACCCAGGTGATGACAATCAACTTAAACGAGCACATGGAGACAACGTAAGTACAAAAACAATAACAAAACATGACACGGAGGAAACACTGGATTTCCTACCGTGACAGTACCCTCTCCCCTAGGACGTCACCTGACGTTCCCAGCCTGCTTTACCTGTAGATTGTAATCATCTATAAGGTGGTGATCCAATATGTCCCGAGCAGGAACCCAGCTCCTCTCCTCCGGACCGTAACCTTCCCAATCCACCAAGTACTGAAAACCGCGTCCCCTCCGTCTAGAGTCCAGAATACGATTAACCAAATAGGTGGTTTCCCCATTAACGAGACGAGGCGGGGGGGGAACCGGAGCAGGCGGATTAAGACGGGAAGAAATCACCGATTTAATTTTGGAGACGTGGAACACGGGATGAATCCTCCTGTACGCCGGAGGAAGGCTAAGACGCACGGTAACCGGATTAATAATCTTGGTAATAGAAAACGGGCCAATAAATTTGGGAGCAAGTTTGTTAGAAACGGACCGCATAGGAATATTCTGGGTAGAAAGCCACACTCTTTGACCGACGACGTAACGGGGAGGCTTCGACCGGTGGCGATCGGCCTTAGCCTTGGTGCGCGACCTAGCCTGGAGCAGAGCTCTGCGAGCTCTGGTCCAGGTGCGGTGACACCTCTGGACTAATGCGTGTGCGGAGGGGACCGAAACCTCGGATTCCGTACTGACAAAATTAGGTGGTTGGTACCCTAAACTACACTTAAATGGAGACATGCCCGTAGATGACACTGGCAAAGAATTGTGTGCGTACTCCACAACTGAGAGTTGCTGACACCAGGACGAAGGATTATTGGAAACCAAACATCGCAAAACCCTCTCGACATCCTGATTGGCTCGTTCGGTTTGACCATTGCTCTGGGGATGGAACCCGGAAGAAAGACTAACAGTCGCTCCTAACAATTTACAAAATTCTCGCCAAAATTTGGACACAAATTGGGGACCCCTGTCAGAAACCACGTCTGTCGGGAGGCCATGTATGCGGAAGACGTGGTCAATGACAGCTACCGCTGTTTCCTTGGCTGAAGGTAATTTGGGCAAGGGAATAAAATGAGTCGCCTTCGAGAACCGGTCCACTACGGTTAAAATCACCGTATTGCCTTTAGAGGGCGGGAGGGCGGTGATAAAATCTAGCGAAATGTGGGACCAGGGTCTTGAAGGGACAGACAGCGGTAAGAGTAACCCATCTGGAGGTCGATTGGAAGTCTTACCAATAGCGCAAACTGAACAAGCCAAGACGAAATCGTGGACGTCACGAGCCATACCAGGCCACCAAAATCGTTGCTTGACCAGAAATCTAGTTCTACTAACCCCTGGGTGACAAGCAACACTGGAACAATGACCCCACTGGAGAACGTCTGACCGTAACCTCTCCGGCACAAACAATCGGTTCGGTGGGCAACGAGCCGGGGGCGTTACCCCTTCTAAGGCGGTCAACACCTTCGATTCGACCTCCCACCTGAGCGCGGAGATAATGATGGTCCCCGGTAAAATGGGCTCGGGAGTAGCAGTACGATCGGAACGCTCAAAACGACGGGATAAAGCATCGGGTTTGATGTTTTTGGAACCCGGCCGGTAAGAAAGTGTAAAATCGAAACGACCGAAAAATAATGCCCACCGAGCCTGCCTGGAGTTAAGTCTTTTGGCGGTTCTAATGTATTCGAGATTCTTATGGTCCGTCCATACAATGAAAGGTACACCCGACCCCTCAAGCCAGTGACGCCATTCTTCCAGTGCAAGTTTGACTGCCAACAACTCTCGATTGCCAATGTCATAATTAACTTCTGCAGGAGATAAACGGTGAGAATAATACGCGCACGGATGCACCTTTCCGTCTGAGGATGCGCGTTGGGATAACACTGCTCCTACCCCCACCTCTGACGCGTCGACCTCCACTATGAATTGACGTGAGCGATCAGGGGTGACGAGAATGGGAGCTGAAACAAAGCAGCTTTTCAGTTTGGCAAACGCAGCCTCAGCTGCGTCTGACCACCTGAACGTCAAACTAGGGGAGGTCAAGGCGGTCAGAGGAGCGGCTAGTTGGCTGAAATTGCGAATGAAACGCCGGTAAAAATTGGCGAACCCCAGAAATCTCTGCAGGGCCTTGCGAGACTCTGGGGATGGCCAATCTACCACAGCCTTAACCTTCTCAGGATCCATGCGAAGACCCTCAGTCGAAATGATGTGTCCTAGAAAAGAAACAGACTGTGCATGAAAAACGCATTTCTCCGCCTTGACAAACAATCCATTCTCTAGCAACCGCAGAAGCACTCGTCGTACGTGTTGCACGTGTTCCTGGAGAGACGAAGAAAAAATCAATATGTCATCCAGGTAAACATATATGAACAGATCGACCATGTCTCGCAACACGTCATTAACGAGTGCTTGAAAGACTGCCGGCGAGTTGGTTAGCCCGAACGGCATAACGCAGTACTCAAAATGGCCTCTAGGGGTGTTAAAGGCAGTCTTCCACTCATCCCCCTCCCTGATGCGGACCAAATGATAAGCATTACGTAAGTCCAATTTAGTGAAAACGGACGCTCCCTGCAACCTCTCAAAAGCTGAAGACATAAGCGGCAAAGGATAGGTATTCTTTACCGTTATGTTGTTCAGCCCTCGGTAGTCAATGCAAGGTCGCAAGGATCCGTCCTTCTTTCCCACAAAAAAGAACCCCGCCCCCGCTGGAGAAGAGGAAGGGCGGATAAACCCCGTTGCTAGAGAACTGGATATATATTTCTCCATGGCCGCCGTCTCTGGAACAGACAAAGAATATAACTTGCCCTTAGGCGGAGAAGTACCTGGCAATAACTCTATCGCACAGTCATAGGGACGATGAGGAGGAAGAGAATCAGCACGAGACTTACTGAACACCTCCTTCAGGTCGTGGTACTCCGCGGGCACGCTAGCCAAATCCACTGCTTCCCCCTGAAACACAGACTCAGAAACATTAACACCAGCAGACAAAAGACAAGACAAATGACATTCCTCGCTCCAGCTAACCACAGATCCAAGGCGCCAATTGATGCTGGGGTTGTGTTTCTGAAGCCAGGTGTGACCGAGAACGATGGGGGATTGAGGTGAGTCCGTAATGTAAAATGATATCTCCTCAGTATGATTGCCAGATGTGGTGAGGGAAACAGGTAAGGTGGTCTGAGTGATGACTGGTAGTCTGTGTCCATTGAGAGCAAAGGGTGCAATGGGGCGTTTGAGGGAGGTGAGAGGGATGTTAAGCTTACTAGCGAACAGGAAGTCCATGAAATTACCCTCTGCCCCAGAATCCAACAAGGCGTGATGCTCGAGTGCGTGGGTGGACCACCGTAGACTCACCGGAAGGAGTGTCGATGTAGATGAGGTCTTTCTGGCAGAGATCCCACCCGATAGTAGCCTCCGTCTTACTATCGGGCTTGGTCCTTTTGCCGGGCAACGCTGGATGTGATGTTCTTGACTGCCGCAGTATAAACATAGTCCCAGGGATCTCCGCCTGATCCTCTCCTCCCGGGAGAGCCGAGCTCGCCCCACCTGCATGGGTTCAAGATCTCCCGGTGGGCTGACCGCAACATCTGAGCGCTGATACTGAGCCTCCGGTCTGTTCGCGAGAACTGCTCTCCCCCTCCGTCTGGTGGCTTGATCGAGTCGATTCTCCACTCTGATGGTTAGGTCAATCAGACTGTTGAGAGAAGTGGGGAGCTCGACGGCGCGGATCTCCTGTTGGATGCGGTCAGCCAACCCATGCAGGAAGTGATCCCACTGCGCCTCCTCGTTCCACTTACACTCCGCCGCCAGGGTGCGGAACTCAATCGAATAATCGGCAACGGACCTTTCCCCCTGACGTAGGTCCGTGAGAAGCCAAGCCGCTTCCCTCCCGGCGGCGGAGCGGTCGAAGACCCGTCTCATCTCTTCCGAAAGTGCGTGGAACGAGGCACAGCAGCTGTCTTGGTTCTCCCACACCGCCGTCCCCCAGAGGGCAGCCCTTCCCGTAAGTAGAGATAAGACGAATGCCACCTTCATTTCCTCGGTGTAGAACGTGCGGGGCTGCAGGGCGAAGTGCAGAGAACAATGAGACAGAAATGATCGACAGAACTCTGGCTCACCCGCATATTTCTCCGGGATGGGGAGGCGTGGTTCGGGCTGGGAAATCCCCCCGGAGACGATCTGCGGTGTGGGTGGCGTGGGAGGCGCAGCGGGTGACGATTGTTGTTGTTGTTGCGTCTGGAGAACGAGCTCGGACACCTTCGTCACCATTGCTTGGAAGGCTCGACCCATCTCATCTATCGCCTTGTCTTGGCGATCCATACGACCCACAGCTCGTTGCAGAAATTCTTCGAGATGAGATGGGGAGCGATCGCCTGCTGCTTCCATGATGGTCAGATCCTACTGTAACGACAGATAAAAGAGGAGGAAGCAATTGCAGGCAATCAGATGTTGTTTATTGAATAAGAGTGTCCAGAGTGTTGGCAATGGCAAGGAAGGTCTACGGTGGCGTGAGAAGAGCGGGATGGTGAAGTCAGCGGTGCAGGTGAAGGTGGTCAATGGTTGGAACCAGGAACAGACCGGAACACTGACACGCGGACGACAACACGAATCCAAACCAGCAAACAAACACGGAGGACGGTAATCCAGCTAGTGCATGGAGACATAAGAGAGGATCTGACAACAGAGAGAGAGCGAGGTGAGTATAAGTAGCAGAGGTATGATGACGATCAGCTGGAGCGAGACAATCAACACCCAGGTGATGACAATCAACTTAAACGAGCACATGGAGACAACGTAAGTACAAAAACAATAACAAAACATGACACGGAGGAAACACTGGATTTCCTACCGTGACACCAGTATGGGAATGTCATGATTAATTCTGATGATACTCAGACTGAGGATTGAGTTGGTGATTCTCTGCTAATGACAATAGATTTTATTTCCTGAACAGCTGTCAGGGCTCTGAGACAGGCTGCTAGGGAGAGTTGGGTGCTCTTTGGCAAGAGCAATGAAGAAAACATTATTCCCTAGATTGATATATCTGGTAGGAAAATGATGCATGTAACTCCAAATTAAATTCTTTATAAGATTATCACAACCCACTTGGTTCATAACACAATAAACATTTGTGTATACTACTAAAACAGTATTCTTAGATTTAACATACAATGGATACAATATATTTTAGCTGTCTTTCTCTTAATATTTAGCCATTTATAAACAAGGGGCCCTTCTGTTTTCGAGCCCAATTTAGGAATTGTTTTAGGTCAATGGGAGATTATTTATACAATAAGTTCATTCACTATAATAATTCTTAAGAAATTCATGTGCATATTGGTCTATTCACAATCCATAAGGCATGCAGTACACCGAATGACAGGCCAACGAAGATGGAGAACAAGCTAGTGACATGTCCAACAACATCAGGATCTCATGTAAGTAAACACATCAGAAAGAATCAGAAATGAGCCATCTCTTGACTGACACAAAATATCACCATACAAATTAATCGTGTCACCGTCTCATTATTTGACATTTTCAGCAACTCTATGCATAATAATGATGTCTTTACAAAGTGAATTATCAAAGAAGCCCCGGTTGTGTTCACATTCATTCAGGACAGAGGGAAAATCATGATCTGATGTCTGTGATGACAGCTTGATGTGTGGAAAGGCAAGTGTGAACAAAAAAGACAGATAATTGATAATCAGATGATTGGTTCATGTTTTCGTGTTTTAAATATTTCCTTTATTAGTGATTAAAGTCTAGTATTAAAGATGAATTAACATTTATTTAAAATCTTATAATTAAAATAAACTTTTTATAATTAACATATCAACATTGTTGGTTATTGCTACAAATATACCTGTGCTACTTCTGACTGGTTTTGTGCTCCAGGGTCACATATTACAAAATCTTACATTTACAATCTTAAATCTTCAGTTCTAAATATAAGGGCATTCAAAACCACTGAGGAATTTGTCCTTCTTTATTTCTTCCTTCCAAAAACTAATTTCTTTGGTTTGAAACACATTCAGCAGACTCTAACACTAACAAATATAACAAGCTCTCACATTATTATCACTTCATTTAAGCCAAAGAAATGTGAAGTAGTTTTTTCACCTCTGATTGTGTTGAGTAGGAGTAGGCATTCTTAAACAGGAATAATTGAACATGTGAGCATATGCAGGTCACAAATATACATCCATATGCTCTATGGGATGGCTGGTGTCATAATATTATGAATATGCTTATGTGGAGAACCTGTCACCATCCATTTTTTTTTAATTAGCAGAAATATCTACAAACTTTAAATGTCAAATTTAGAATAGTGACATCCTAATAATTTTAACAAAATGTTTTCCTGGCCCTTTGCAGAAAGGGAATGGTTGTGAGATAAAAAAAAAAAAAATTAAACCTTGTAAAAAAAAAAAGTATTACAATGATTTTTGAAGGTGAACTTGTCATCTCACCATATGCTCAGTATTTCTTGGAAAAAAATAAGCTTGTGTCCTTTCAGACATAGTCTTGCTGAGGTCAGCACACTAAAACAAGCCTTGGAGAAGAAATGGATATTGTTTTCTTAGCATTCAAGAGTAACCTTACATTGCACAGTGTGGCCTTTAAAATACTTTTTAACCGCATTGCTGAATAACAATGACATTTCTCAGATGTTAGAATATTCTTGTTTCAATAGTAAAAATACAGTTCACAAATACAGTGAAATGCCTACAGGTATTTCTTTTACATTCCATCTGGGTTTCTCAAGTGTCTCATTAAAGACACATATTGGTGAGTTTTTCTCCCACACTATTGATTGTTTTGGTCACTTTAATGGCATTAATGATAATGCTAAAAAATTTGAGAAATTTTAATTATGAGTAAAAAATCATGTTGATTTATCAAGAAAAAATATATATTAATAAAAGTGCAATATATATTGCTACACTGTAGATGAACACATTTTCATTTTGATCATGAACTCACTCAGGCTGAAAGAGCTCTATAATAGAGCACTTCCAAATCAGTGTCCAGATTTAAGAAGGAGGCTACAACTTTATCACCGTAGACACTGTATGGACTCTGAACATGTGGTCAATTTCACTGCCTGTCAACTCAAGGGACCGGAACATCTGCATGGTTATAGATAGATGTTTAAGACATGCTGACTAACTAACTAGCTTACTGCCGACCAGAGAAATGGTGGGAGTAAAAGTTAAACGAGCCTGACGCATGGCAAAGTTAGCATGCAAAAAAGGCAGGTGAGTATCAATGTCAATGACAGAGCAGCATTAAGTCAACAATAAACACAGCAACAATAAAATTAATAAAACATTGAAAACAAATACACAGAGACAGCTTAGATTCCTAAAGCAAATGCTTTATGACATTTCTTTTCGCATTTAGTTTTATTTACATTCATAAATTGCTTGTACATTTCACAAATATTTACAACCGGACAGCAAGTGACATGTTGAAATATACATGACATTTTGAAGTAGAAAGACTGTAATACTATTTTCTTGTAAAACATTTTCTCTAAAACAATTAAACAATGCTTTGCACTTTTTTGTTAAGATGTACAGAAGATGTACAAAGCACTTATTTTGGGCTGGTTTCTAATCTGTTGCAGTACTACAGGTACAAATCACTCCTCTTTTCTCAATCTTCTTATCTTGTCTTAACCTAACCAGCAAAATAAGAACTTGCTTTGACACGGGCCATTTTAAGCACAGTATCTAGTTTATTTGTTTTCTTTAAGCATTAGAGTGGCTTCCCATTTGCCTGAATTCCCTTGTTTCTCTCACACCTGCCAACCAATCAGCCATTAATCATCAGCATTATACGCTCAATGCATCTGCACTGCAGCAGCAGCCTCGTCCTACTCAGCCTCATCAAAATCTGTCTGTGGGAGTTCAGTGAGGAAGACTAATGGAGATTCTAGTCCTTCTGCCCTACAAGTATAGAGCACTTTATGTAAGCTCTATCCTGTAGGCACAGCCAAGATCCTCTTCCCGCTATTCTAGTCTGTTGCATGCCTAATTTTGAACCACAAATGAAGAATCCCAACTCTCCTAATCTATCCTTCACTAACTACTAGAGATTACTCAATCAAGTGACGCAATTGGAATTGCTAATCCGTTGTAATGGAGGTACAACGATTTTTGGGCTTTGTGTTGAGGTGATGGAACAGGTTTGCTAATATTATTTCATGCAGCAGTATTACTGTCACTTGCTATAGGATTATATTGTAGTTGTAGCTCTTTAAAAACACCTAGATCCTGTGCCCGGATGATGGTGGACATTCTTCTAAAATTATTTCAAAATTCAAGCTGATGCTCCCAGCTGCCCTTCAACATCAATTGTCCATCATCTTCTGCCCAACTCCCCTGTGACTCCCAAGGTGGGAAAACAATTAGATTTTATGTTTACAAGAAACTTTCCCACACTTAAAATCCCTGTTACCTTGGCCCATATGTATGAATATTTCATCTCATTCCCATTTGTAGTGGAACAGGCTGTGAAGACAAGACACTGTGGGATTTGTGGTGATACAGTTTGGAGAACCTTGTATTAATAAAAATTATATAAAAAAAATAAAAATAAATAAAGGTCCAAGAAGCTGTGCAAGTCCAATGGGAACGATGATATTCTCCTTGTCAGAAGTGACTGTTGGATTGTGCAGGGAAAGTAATAGGTCCAGAGGTACAAGGCAGTCACTGATTTGTGTCGGCCTGGATGGCACCACATAGACCACTATAGTAGAGACAAAACAGCAATCATTTGATGAACTATTCACACTATTAGTGAAACTTTCCGATTCACCCAGTTCAGTTACTCCAATTACATTTTTGTTTTAATATGCCTCCTCACCACTGAATTATCTAACATGTTTGCAAATATTTTTCACACAGAGCCTTAACTTCACCCTCTCAATAGCATTTGACACCTTCTGCCACCTTTTATAACTCTGAGAATTTTCTCTACAAATTGTGGTCATCACACTACCCATTACCCAATCTCATGGGTTTCTCCACTCCTACCCAGGTCTATAACAGCCTTAAATGTGCCTTAATCCAAATACTGTGCATCTGCTTGCATTTCTATGCCACTGAAGGTGTCACTAATATATCGTGCTCTACAATATTTCTATGAATAAATCTCTGACAGAGACCTTTCCCCTGTCAGCCAATCACTGGGTGCAGTTAGTAAGCAATATATATAAGCTGGCTATATTATAAACTGGCATCATCCATAGCAAAGAGGGCAACCCTTCCCTTACTCTTAGCTTAAGACTTCTCTCCATTCCTTAGTAAAAGTTTGTCTCAGCGTCTTTGTGAACAGGTTTTAAGAAAAAAAACTCTTAGCTAAAAGCTTTTACTGCTATTTAACCACACAGGAAACTGAAATAAAATGTAATTTTAAAATAGAAAAATAATTGGGTTGCACTTTATTTTACAGTACGTGTACTAACATGTACTTATAGTATACTTACAGTGTATTTATCTAAAAAAAGTTCTAGTAACACAAGGTAACTACATGGGGTAGGGTTAGGTTTAGGGGTAGGTTCAGGGTTAGTTCCTAGTTGTTACATAGTTATTGTAATTACTATAATAAGTACATACTATGTACATAAGGAACAGGACTGTAAAATAAAGTGCTACCAATAATTGTGATTGGATATAATAACTGTCATGGGTGCTACTGTGAGGAGCACAGAGCAAGGAACGAGGAGAGGCAATGTCCAATTCAAAGCCTAAATTTAATCCAAAGTAGACAAGTAAACCCACATTGCACTGTAAACAAACAATTCCAGACAAGGGAGAACAGAATGGGCTAGAACTAAATAGGGCAGATAACGAGGGGCAGAAAGGTGTACAGTACCAGTACCATTGGGGTGGCGGGGCAGGCAGGAAGCCATGGTAGAGTAGGCACTTTGGGAAGACATGGCAGATCTGGAGACTTGGGAGGCCATGGCGGATACTCCATGGCCTTAACCAGCTTGGCCACCATGGCCATGTGCTCTGGAGGGCGCACTGGAGGAGTGGGTACTTGAGAGCGCTCTGAAAGAGCAGACACTGGAGTGAAATCTGGGGGCTCGAGCCAATACTGAAGCGAGCTCTGGGGCTGGAGTTGACACTGTAGCGAGCTCTGGGCTGGATTTGACACTGTAGCGAGTTCTGGGGCTGAAGTTGACACTGTAGCGAGCTCTGGGCTGGAGTTGACACTGTAGCGAGCTCTGGGCTGGATTTGACACTGTAGCGAGCTCTGGGCTGGATTTGACACTGTAGCGAGTTCTGGGGCTGGAGTTGACACTGTAGCGTGCTCTGGGGCTGAAGTTGACACTGTAGTGAGCTCTGGGGCTGAAGTTGACACTGCAGTGAGCTCTGGGCTGGAGTTGACACTGTAGCGAGCTCTGGGGCTGAAGTTGACACTGTAGCGAGCTCTGGGGCTGAAGTTGACACTGTAGCGAGCTCTGGGCTGGAGGCGACACTGGAGCGAGCTCTGGGCTGGAGGCGACACTGTAGCGAGCTCTGGGCTGGAGGCGACACTGGAGCGAGCTCTGGGCTGGAGGCGACACTGTAGCGAGCTCTGGGCTGGAGGCGACACTGGAGCGAGCTCTGGGGCTGGAGCTGACACTGGAGCTGACACTGGATCTAACTGGAGATCCTTTGCCCTTCCTGGGCAGAACTGAGGATCTACACAAAATTTTCAATGTAGTTTTTAGAGATGTGGAATGGTCTGGCCCTGTACTACCTTTAATATTTTATTTAAACTGTACACCTCAGTGTTGTTATTGATAACAGCTTTTATTTTCTTTGCTCCATCTTTCCTTCACACGAAAGGTTTTAACTCATCTAGGAACCATCATTTAATAAAACAAGGTCGAGAAATGGCAGCCTGGCCCATCAGCCACAACACATTCCCCTTCCGGGACATATTCTCCCTTTTTTCAAAGAATGATGTAGCCTTGTAAAACCCTGTGTATGTTGAACAATTTAACAAAAGTTACATGGCCCTTTCAGAAAGAGAGAGTGAAACATATACTTTTTCTGACTTTGAGAAAGACGTTAAAAAGTATTTGCCCTTTCATCATGTATCGACAACTCTCCTTGATATTTCCCCATCACGCACAACAGGTATTGATGATCTCCTCAATGTCACAATAAAAATCAATTTCTCTCTGTGTGCTGGTTGAAATTGTGAGTGCCTCGTTGTTGTCTCCCCATGAGCGCTGTTGATGCTGTGTTTCTGTTGTTGAAGCTGGCAGGGGTTCTGTCACTATGAAAAGGCTTCACACCGCCTCTCAGTCTGACCTGCACACAGCACCAGTCCTCTCACAGTCTCAGCCATTGATCTTCTCTGCAGCCCGGCTCACCATGACCAGAACTTAGAAACAAAAGACTTTTCCCTTTCTGAGAGACGGCCCTTATTCACAAAATGACTATGACCTCTAAAAACACGCAAGTCTGACATTAAGCCCAGTGGCTGTAAGAGATCTTGTTATGTAAGCTAAATAAATATTTTGCATTCAGCTCTGTAGTCCATTGTATATGATTTGAATAAGAAAATGCTTACTTGTGATCTCACAAGCTAATACATAAAGTAAATAAATGAGCGTTTCAAATCCTAAACTAACAATATATTTGCATTTATGTTTACTCTACACATTTTAGGCATACACAATATTAAAGTTCTGGAATATATCAAGTAGAATAAAATTGCTGTATAATACATAATGTTAATATGTATTATACAAAAGATAATGTTGCTGTATATCTTAAAATGTTTTAGAGAGGAAATTTAATTATATTAAAATTCTATATATATGATTTTTTATAATAATTGTTTTTGAATGAATAAATTAATACTAAACACTAAAAACTAACCATAAAATTCCTTAAAATTTATTTAGGCATCACATTATTACTGTAAAGCATGAAAAATTTAATTACATTTAACTGTATTATTAAAGTATTAGTGTTTTTAGATTAATATTAGATGAAGACAAAGGTCATCTAAATGAACATAAACAATTTGATATTGTACATACATACATCACACAGTACAGTAATTTAGTAGATGGGGACTTGAAAAATCGGTAACACTTTACTTAAACGTTTATGATGCTTCAGGTTATTAAAGAGTATAATGCAATATAATTATTCATAATGTGCATTGTAATACATTATACCTTGTCGTACATAATTAAACTGAATTCAAAATGCTTAGTGTAACAGTTAATTGATAAATGTTCTAATGTATTAACTTTGGATACAATTATTCATGAGATTGTACAATAAGGTGCATTACTAGTCATAATTAATGCATTAAAACTAACAATGCATTATACATAAAGGCTTTAAGTAAAGTGTTACCGTAAAAATGTATCATTATCTATACTGAAATATTAGTTATACAGTATGTTCCCTTAAAATATTTCACCCACAGGTATTAAATACTCGAGTATTCTCGTAGATGGGAACTTGAAAAAAAAACTCTATAATATAAATTTGTCTAAATTTCTTGAGAAAGTAGGGAATGACTCTGCCATCTGGAGGGACCTTCCACTGATACTACTTGGATAGATTCATGTTTTAAATTTCTCCCAATTCATATTCAACTCTACTTTTTCACCTCTCTTAATGGTTTGATTATCAGATGTTTCATATAACGTTGCAAAACCCTCATAATTAGTCTTGAGAAAACTGCTAATACTGATTACATACATGGTACCAATATATTGTGAATTCCTACTTTATTTGCCCTTTTTTAATGTTATATACCCACTTTAATAAAAATAAAAGCCTCCTCAGGGCCTGACACCATACTCGTGGCGTATATCTCCACTCTTCGCGCCACGCTGCACACTTGTCAAACATTTCAACGCCTAGCGACTTACATTATAGAGGGAGGTAGTGCTACATAAATTCCATAATGCACTGTACGCCGCACTTCTTTCGCTAAGAATACACCCCCAACTAAATATAAGACATAGCTGTACTTTACTCTGAAAGGACTGTGTTCAATGGACCCTGGAAAGCGAGAGCCATTACATACTGTTTTTATGTCTTTAGTAAAGGAGGTACCACATAATAGGCCCTGTGTACCAGGAGTTTTAGACTGTACACAATAATGAAAGGTATTTGCTTCGCCAACCACCGCTCCTGATATACAGCAAATTCAAAGAGACAACGCATATCAGCAGTATTCATGAGCGCTCGAGAAGGAAAACATTTGGAGCTGAAATAGACCCTCGGTTCGTGTGAGGTACTGATAGTAAAAACAGACGCTGCCGTAATGAGTGTGGTTTGCTTTACTGAGACTCTGAAACCCCTGGGAGACTGACAGTTTGGAGGTGAGCTGAACGCCTGTTTACACGCTCATCTCAAATTGTGAATCTTCGCCTCCCTTTGTTATTGTCAAACTCCTCTGTTGTTTAGTTTGTAAGAATGAACACGAGAGACTTGAGATCTTGACTGTGAATTTGGGCGCACGCATACCGCATGCAGTCAGATTTGTCAGAGACATTTTTCTCAGCACATAAAGATCGTTTTCATATTCAGCGTCTGAATGCATGACTCATGGCTCTGAATACTGCAGCAGAAGGGAGCTCCTCAACCACTTCGCTAATTATCACAGATTGAATCATTTTTTAACAACTGAGCTCAAATGCAGTCAGTAAAGAGGGTGATCTGTCTAAATCATTTGCACCATGCAGGGGAAATGGCACTCGAAATTTCCTCTTTTAATTATTAACCTTTTCTCATCAAACGAATTTTAAAACCCTCATCTGTTTGGGTTTTGGTAAAATTAACCCAAGTTATGGCCTGATTTGTTATGGCTTTGCGATTTAATAATGATTGAAAACTATATGATTTTTCACACTATGAAGAGGGGAACTTTCACCACGTCATCATAAAAACTAAAATAGAGCCCTAACAGTTTGATTTGCCAGGGATGAAAGAGACATGTGAAGGCATGAAAATAAAGACTGACATTAGCTATAATCTGTAGACATTTAAAAATACATTTTGAATAAGCACATTGGATATGGCTTTTTGAAGTCAAGACTCGTGCATTATCTGCTAGCACTGCACTGAAAAGGAAGTGACAAAGAAGGAGAATTTGCCCTTGTTGGTGTCAGCTCATTCAGCCTCCTTTGGAGGGCACTGTTTTGTGTCAAAAACATATGCTTGCTATCTCAGCTGACCACATGTCCAGGCCTTAATAATATCTGACAGTAAATATATAACCATGCCATCTGCTCACATAACGGTGCTGTGCAAACTGAAAGCGCTAGTAACTTACAACATCGCAGGATAGCAACCCAAAGGAAAGCACAATAAATCGATAGGTCACGAGGGTCAGCACATGCTGTCTTCATTATTTAGATTACTTCATAGAGCTAACAGATCTGCATGGTCATAGGCACTTGGAGCATGTTAAAGCTAAATTTTTGAAACTTTTAAAAGTTATGGCCTGTACAAAACAAACAGATGTTGAAAAAGAGGGGAAATTAAAGTTAAAAGTGCACATCATGCACCCTTCCATTCAAAACCAGCTAGACAGAGCACAATGGATTGGAACAGAATGTGGGGAGGGTCTGGAGACATACTGAGTGCTCAGGCTTGTTGCCAGTTATCCATTATTAAGATACTAATAAGAATATGTAGCAGACAGATGTCTAGACTAGGGTTGCATCATATACCGATAATAAAAAAGTTCACAAATGTAACAAGTGGCCAGCTGAGTATAACTTTCATCCTTTCAACGGATATTAACATTGTGAGCCGCAGCCACATTTACTCCAAATTATGTTTTTGAGGAAAACTAATTCTCATTTGAGTTTATTACACTTTTTTTTCCCATTCTGTTGTGCCCTGCCACACCAGTGATGCACACGTCACAAAAAACATCCTGTTTGGACTTCCACGTTTAACAGGTGCTTCACTTATGGCAAACCATACTGTAGAAATGAAAAAATAAATAAATAAATAAATAAATGAAATCGGTGCTACATAACTAGAGAAAATCTAGAACAGATGCCGTGATGTTTCTTTATGTCAAAAAGGTAAGAAAACTTTGACACCCATAATGCACTGGACTTTATCCAACTATCCATGAGTGGAGATATAAAAATGCAGAACCTGTAGTTTTCACAAAAGCCCTAGAGCAACATGGGTAACATGGAAAAAGAGTGTACAATGTTAATTTATATACTAACGTCACTGTAACAATACAAAGCTGATTAAAATTCTGCGAAGTTGTCTTTCAAAGCATTATCACTGGTCTTTTAGAATAGTTCAATAGTAGTTTTGACACATCTCACCCTTATATCTAGCATATTGATGCTCTGGATGTTCAGTGGACTAATGATGTCTAAGATTCTGTTCTGTCTCATTGAGAGTCCAGAAACGTCACAGTCCGTCTTTGATGGTCAGATGTTATTTATATATTTAAATATAAATACTAAAATACAATGCAATCATTGCATGTGATATTGGTAAATAAAGTCATTTTAATTTCATTTGGACAGGAAAAATAAAGTGAGCTGCAGCTACAAATAGGGTGTCCATCAACTGAAAACACATCAGACAAATTAGTTTCCAGGACAGATTAAGGGATAATTCATGGCAGGCAGTTTGAAATCCCCTACTCTAGGTGCTTGTACCAGCTTTTGATTAATCTATTATCTTAAAATCGCAATGAAATGAAAGTAGTGACACATATTTATCCCATATTGTGATATACTTCTGAGTGTAATAAATTGTCATTCAAGAGAAACTGAAGGGAGGAGACTTGGTTCTATGCAACAGTTGATTATATTTTGAGGATATTGCACTCAGTTTTCTCCAGAAGGTCCAGTTTTGACATTTTGAAACAAGGTCAAAGCATTTTTTTTTTTTCATGCAATTGGTAAAAAGATAGGATGAATTTCCATTTGGTTAAAGAATTGCAAATGAATGAATAATAATGCAAATAAATTAATTCTAGTGAAGAATGGTGAAATTCTTCAGTTCAATTCTCCAAAAATGGCCAATTTACGAAACAGCTGCACCATTTTTGAGCATACTATTTCAGCACAAGCAAACTTTTAGCATTATAAAAAGCAACTGGTGAAGTGTCCAACCCAGTAAAGTACACCAGATTAAGGTACTCTACTGCAAACTCCACAACTTAACACTCACAACTGACCCACAAGACTGGAAATTGCACTGTGGAAAATGTGTTCAACACAGACTTTGTGTAATTTGCATAATGCCTTTAGTGAATTGCTACAACAACAGACAGCACATATAAATGCACACCACCTTCAGCGGGTGCAATTCATTCTTAGTGAATTCCCCCCTAAATGTCTAAATGCATTTTATGTGCAATTGAATATTATCTCCCTCTAGATTAACAATTTGCATATACTCAATCATCTACTTAATCATATCCAACAAGATCAAGTCTGTAATTTTGAAAACAAAGCCAACACAGTCAAATATTTAATTGCTGAGTTAGAAGTACAACTGCTTTAACATAACACCCCTTGTTCAGACTTGAAGCAAAAAAGTTTGGGATGCGAATATCCTCCAAGATATCAAGTGATCCTTCTTTGCCTATACAGTAATTACACACATTATATGCATTTGCTGACATCATGAGAATAAGCAAGTTGTTGAACGATAGCAGGTGCAGCAGAAGAACAGCCAAGCGATTTCCTGCCACCCTAAACACACCAATCAACACATCTCACTGTGTACTATTTGCATTCAGACTCTATAATGATGCTCAGGGTAACAAAGGGGATTTCGACAGGAGTCTGAGACATCATCACAGAGCTGAACCTGAAAACACTGAAACACAAGAAGCCTGAGGCTCAATGGGAATCAGCACATAATACAGCATCATTAGCCCCATAGCATGCCATGGACCAGATGCTCATTCATAAATGCTGAATATTAAGTGCACACTGTTCTCTCTCCATTGCTTTGCTCTCTGCAAAACGCTTTACAGCTATCCCAAAGCAAAACCAACAGACACCTGCACAGCTTTTCCAAAACGCTATATCCCTGCTCAACAAAGAGCTCAGCTGTTAAACTGGTTAAGGCTCTATCTATGTGGAACCTCAGGTTCCGGAAAGTAGTAACTAACAAACTTTCATTTGAAGCAAAAATGCATTTAAAAAATGTTTAAGATAAAAGACTTTGTCCCAAGATGCATACTAAGGATCTATTATTCTTTGCCATTTTGCATAATAAATAATGCAAATAAGCTACTGTGTTCACACTGAAAATCCCAAAATGAACAAGTGCACTTCAAATACTTGGATGATGCACTTAATTTAACAGAGAACATAAGTGTGGAACGGTGTTGCTGTTATTTACTCACTCTTATGTTGCTCCAAACCTATGTTTAGTTTTCATCCATGAAACAAAGTGATGAGTGATGATAGGATGGAGACATTTCCATAAAAGTAGTGAATATGATCCACGTGTGCTATTCCAAACTTGTAGATGTTTTTACAAGTTTTGCCATTCCCTTGTTCGAATCTGACACCAATGATAGCACTCGGTTTGTTGAGAAGAGCGCACAAACCTGGTGTTTTTTAATAATATGGTAGTAGAGGACTAGCAAAGTGATTGATAGCTCTAAAGAGATTATGGTTAGTATATTTCTTTACCCGTGCAGCTCCTTCAATTAAAGAGTTTATTTATTTATTTAAAGAGTACTAGAGAGCTGCTCATGGTACGTTTTCTTAAATATGTTAAAATATTTAATGACTGGTAAGACAACCATTTATCAAGATACACATGTGTATTACATCCTGAAAACCTCTTGTTTTTTATAGTTTAATACATAGTTAAATTGCAACTATTTACAAATGTCACTTTGCACTTTTTTGGTGCAAATGCAAACAGCTTGTATTTATTTTTGCATTCAATAGTAATGTTTTACAGTTTTGTTTTCGCATATGATTTAACACTCCACACCACATTTGTAGCAACATAAGGTAAGACTTGTTTTATGTGCCGACACATTGCATACATTTTGAACTGCATGCACTATTGTGAATTTAGGATGTTCAAGTTCTCAAGCCACATTTTATTTTGCATAAGTGGCCGATAACATCACACAACAGTTGTACATGATACAGATTCCGAGATGGACGCTTCAGGTCCGTTTCAAGTTAAAACGCATAAATACTCAGTAGCCTACATAACAAACAAAGCAACAGTAATCATGCAATGAAAACAGTTACTCACACCTGTGTGGTGCAACACCTGATATAATATAGTTGGCATCGATTTGTTTTTTTGTTTCAATCATTCAGAAAATCCTCCCTCGAATTGTGCCTTGTTTGTAAACAAATCCACAGCAAAATAAAGTGAACCAAGTTCCTACTGAAGCGGTCTGGCACTTCTTTGAAAATAAAGTTCATAGTTTGGTTTCTGTGTAGACCTGTGTTTGCCGTTCTTGTCATTTACCTACTACATGTGTGAATCAGTGGGCGGGGCTAAACAGGCAGTGATGTAGAAGCAGGCGTTGATCTTCTACTTTGGAGGTGGAGTTTGACCACACCATTACATCATAGAGTGGCACATTCCACAACCTGTCATTTTGGCATATAAGCTGTTTTTAGACTAATGAGAAAGTTTTAAGTTCTGAAACTTGCCTTTATAGCACAACAACCTCTTATATATCAAACAATTTTGATTTCTCTGTTCATGAACCCTTTAAAAGGTCATGCAATTATTGTTTTCATCAGCAATCATTACCTAAGTTGTTGGACAATCATGTCCCTCACTAATGGATTTTCAATGAAGTTACTTAAATTAAGTATCAGGGCCCGTATTCACAAAGCATTTTATCTTACCACTAAGAGTTCTCCTAAATAGCAGTAAAAGTTTTTAGCTAAGAGTTTTCTCTTAAAACCTATTTACAAGTTGCTGAGACAAACTTATACTAAGGAATACAGCGAAGTCTTAAGTTAAGAGTAAGAGAAGGGTTGACCTTGTTGCTATGGATGATGTCAACATACTTACTAACTATGCACAAAGTGATTGGCTGATAGAGGAGGGGTCATATAAATATTGTAGAGCACAATATTATGTTTCAATATTCAAATAAATATTTTAAAATAAAAATGTTAATTGCCATTGTTAATTGATTTTAAAATGCAGACTAAGTGTCACTAAACAAGTATATGCTCAGCTAATTGTCAGAGTCTTACATGTATTCTTCACAATTAGCAGATATGCATATAAACCGCAGTTCTAAATTTGATGCACCAATTATTTTTAAGATTTTCTCCTAAATCAGTTACTTTGAGCCTTAAGATGTTTTGTAAATACGGACCCAGATATTCAAGGAAAGCTTGAATCTCATGTCATAAAATGTGGTATTACACTTGATATGAGGCATATGCACAATGCAGTTTAGACAAGTAGGACATGTTCTTGGAATACGTTTTTTTCTTTTTTTGTGACAAGATGTCAAAAATCCTAACCTTATCTCAACTTTACCCCACAAATCAGAAAAATGACTGACTGAAACATTGTTCTAGTGAAAACAAAGCATGTTGATTACATGCAGCATGTCCTACTTGTGTAAATCATGTTATGGATGTAGAATCATATAGGCATTATTAGTCATGATATCTTGCTATATTGTGGTCTCTCTGAATTAAATGAGCTTTTTGTGTCCAGTGGCCATTCTCATACATGCAGGCCGGGAAAGGAACAAATCAGAAATAGATCAAAGCAGCCCTGGGCCTGGAAATTCAGAATGTTTAAATTAAATTCGCTCTCAGTAACTGGGCCTCTTTCTATGGGGAAAAGAAAAAAAATCAAGTGCAATTTTTGAGTGGGTGCAGTTGCTTGTTATCTGGTCCTTTCAACTCGGGCTCTTGAGGGAAGTGCAACCTTTATCAGACATCACTGCAGACGCTGATGTGTAGAGCCCAGGTTTAGGAGAGACAGCGTGTATGTTGTAGAATGTGTGGTCTGTACAATTGGTCGGCATTCACAATGCATGCTCTGAGCCTCTCTGATGGTCTTTTCCGTGCATTAGCTTGATGAGAGTCATGCACCGGGGGCTTGCAATACATCCATCCAATCACCTAGAAATGTGAAATCATGTGAATCCCTATAAGGGAAGATTCAACACCTTGGAAAATGTGAATTGGGAATTGGTCTGTATTTTACCCCAGAGCATGAGCGGTGTGCAGTGAACAGTAGCTTGGTCTTTATGGTCAGTGAATAGAGAGAGTTCCATCTTCTGGGCATGGCAGAGCCGGGCCCAAGCAGACTGGAGAAACACGCCGCTCTGAGCAGACATTTCCATAATGGAGGCTGTCTGTGTGATCTCGGCAAATAGGCTGGGTGTTGTGAGGGGGGAGGGAAGCACCGCAAGGACTCGAGCGCCCGGCATTGCGGCAATTGTAATATTAAGATGCATTGAACAATACTCTCTAATCCTCTTCTCAGCTGATCTGTCTCAAGTGTTTGGTTTCTCTTTCAGTGCCCGCAAGCAAACAATTACAGTACCTATTGAACTGCATTAACGTGGCGTAATGTGCTCGATGCAATTACCAATTCTAATAACCTTTCCCATTTAAATAGAGATAGGGAGGAGATTGCCACATGGAATGGGTAATAGTTTGAAGTTGATCTCTGATTTTTATTGCACTAATGAAAATGTAGCACACTGATTTGCCATTATAGATCCATTGGTGTATGACATTCAGGGATAAGAGTGGTAATTTTTAATGACGCAAATGGCGGGCCATTTTTCATTCTTCGGGCTGTGCACTTTTGCCTCTGAGAGGAAATATGAGAGACTTCAGGGTGACCAGTATCAGGACATCTTATCTATAAATGGAGAAATATTTCATCCAACATATTATAACATAGAATGACTGTCAGCCATGATTCAATTAGATCATCCACAAGCATAACACATCTAACCTCTCTTGAACAAAACATCGAAGGAAGTCAATACAATTTGGATTTACTTATCTGCTGGTATACAACCTTGAACTACAACAGAGACGCATCATCCTCTCCCAGCATTATACTGATTACGTCATTAGACAATAACAATGGCTTCTTGAAATCGTCTCTCTTTATCTCTCCTAATCTGATTGTTAGGCCATTAGCTACCATATTGAGATGGCAGAGATTGTGTGAAATTGCTATTATGCTGTAGACCGCCACTATTTGTAAAATACGGACGTTAAGATGAAGAATAAATAATTGTGTAATATGGAGAGGGCTGGGGAACATATGCAGGCTTCATCTGGCCCTGGTCTCCAACTGACCATCAATACTGACCTTCAGTAATACATCAGGGAAAAGAAAAAATAGAACACAAACTGAACAGACATTTTTGTACTTACTTTCTCTCATGTCAACCTGCATACTTTATTTCTGTCTTTTTGGAACACAAAATAAGATACTTTTAAGAATGTTGATATATATATATATATATATATATATATATATATATATATATAAGTTTATAATATTTTCGTTAATTTGTTAATAATTTTAGTATTTCAACCTAAACTTATTTATTAATGAGCAATTACAAAATGTATTACCACTGCTTCCATTTATTAAATTTCAGCTAACAATTATTATTATTTTTTTTTACCATCCTTTTAACACTGATAGTGATGGTTGCCATTTATTGGGCAGTGCACACTGTTGATTGAAAACGAGAAAGAGAGATTTGATATGCATCACAGTTAATGTGACAGTGTGACATTCAGTCTGTGTCTGATTACAACTGAAATAAAAACCAGTTTGGAAAGTATACGAGAGTCACCGTCTCAGTTAGTGGTTTCCATAGCAATTAGGCCATACTGATATTGGCAAATCCTTAAAATATGGCCATGCAGTGTTTCTAAAAGCTGAGATTACTCTGTCACAGTGCACTGGGTCTAGGAGAAGCCCAGTCATAATGCTGGATTTGCACTGAGAACTCCCCACTGATTAGGGCTCAACACCTCAAGTGACATCCTTCAAGTGCAATTTGCTAAAGCCTTATCTACTGCTGCAGAGCAATCTGTGAGAGCATAACTGTTATCTGTGCAAATTCTACAATGTTCAAGCACAAAAATACAAAATGTTATCTTTATACAATGATATTCACCAAGATCTAAGTGCATGGTCATGTCCCAAATGGTACACTTAATATGCACTGCCATGTGCATGTTTCCACAATGTCTACTGGACAGTAGATTATACATCACAAATAACATTTTATATTTTAGAGGGGTTTTTACAAATACAGTGGACAGTTGCAATTTTGTGTCTTTATACATAATCTTCTGAGTCTTGGATAACAGACGGTCAGAGGAAATAAGCAGGATTTGACTTGACTTTAAATGAAATTACTGATTCTTGAGAAGTTGGACAAAACATGGTGCAATATTGAAAAAATAAAAGCTTGTACACAGACAAATTAAACTACATTTTTTGTGTCTTACATGTACTAAGCTACTGAGCTATGCTTTTATTCAACCTCCCAGCGTTTCTCATTTTATCAAAATGTGCTTTTTACCTTGCTATCATTTATTTTTGCAATCAAGATGCTTTTAATATTTCAAGACACATTGTCATGTTAGCAGACAGATTACATTTTCACGTGACCAACAATTCCTCAACAGATATAAAATATCAATCAAGTATTCTCTGTTAATGCTAGATGCTAACAGAACATGCTTCAGGAGGAATACCATGATCTAAGCATTTCAAATAATTTCCTCTGAAATTGGAAGATGGTGAAATAATTAATTTATTTAATTATTTAATTAATTAAAAATAATATTAAAAAAAATATATAAAAAAACATATCATGGTTGTAACACAGGAAATATTGATGTAAGGATTTAAAATATTAAAACTATTAAACTTACCAGAGCCTATCTGACGCTGATGTATCTGCAGAGGTGCAATGTGGCAAGGGGTCCACTGGAGTGACAGCTGCCCCGGATATTCCCTGATTTTTGCAATTTAATGAATGTTGATAAAAAGTGGGGACTCAACTTAGAAACCTTATGAAACATGCATGTGACACTCTCAATCTTTTTACACACTTTTGATCATCTACAGCCTTGTGCTTAGGCTAAATCACAGCCATACCTATGTTTGCTGAGATAACTCAAAGCCACTGCTTTGTTTTGTCAGTGGAGGGAGTTCTCTGAATATTCATTACATTGCAGCAGTCGGACTAAAACACAAGTACTCAGTGCTCAGTCCAGGCTTTACATACTCAGCTTCCTTAAACACACTGTTGATTTTTCCATCATCGATTTCTGGATAATTCCACATAATTACTTTTATCTGAGCGATCCTGATAGCAGGACACTTTCCGGCTGGGACTTTTCTCCCTGGGGCGATAGGGTCAAGGTTTCTGAGTGCTTTTTTTTTTCTTTTTTCCATAGTTAATTAAATGCAATTAAATACTTGTAGTGCTTGTGGCACAATAGTGTTTTAGAGGAGCTCCAAACACACACATGCTCAAAACTCTCTTTCACACTCTCTCACACTCGGGTCACGCTCAATCATAGCGCATTTCTGCTTAACCTAGCCAACCACTTGAACTGCAGTCATTTATGCTAAGCTCTGTTATTAGTCGACTGAATGGACAATGAGCAAGCAGGAATTACCGCTTAGAAATTATGATTGCTCTTTCAAATGAAGCATAATGATAGACACGTTTCAACAAATCTTCCTGATGTTGCCATGTCAGTGTTGATGGAGTTAATTTTTCATTTATGAATGCATGATTCGTTTCATTAATACATGCTATTAATGTTCAAGCCACTCATTCATTGCCATTCTGAGAGTTGCTTGCTTTAAAAATACCCCTTGAGCAAAAATCTATCATAAAGCTTTATGTTATAGAGTTGCAACAGCATTTTTATCTCTGCAGCTGTCAGGAGCAATTGGACCAAAATGAAGGCCATTAGCGGGACAAGCAGAGCGGGAAAGCCTGAGTCATACTGTTGATTGTGTGATACTGCAAATCTGCACCTGTCACTTGTACCTGCTTCTATCACGCATTACCTCAAAACACATACACATGCTTATCTGAGACTCTTTAGATAAAGAATAGTTTATGTTTATTAATAGTTTATATTCAGAGAGCTGAAATTGATCAGGAGTTTACTGAAAAGCATCCTTAAAGGGTTTAGTTATAAATGGAAGAAATAATATTTTAAAGCACAACTTCACACCAAGGTTTTTTTTTTTTTTTATTATTGATGGCCTCGACATTTTGCTGTTTTTCAGCTATGTACTTGAAGGGATGAATGAGAAATACCTGACCATTAAAGGGATAGTTTGTTCAAAACATGTCGTTTCAAACCAGTATTTTATTCTTTGGACAAAATCCAGTTAAAAAAAAAACCTTCAAATACCTTCTTTCTTGTTTCAAAGAAGAAAAAGTCACAGGTTTGGAAAAAAATGAGGCAGAGTAAAGAATGACAGAATTTTCATTTTTGGGTGAGCTGTTCCTTTAACGTTTGTTGTGTTTGTTCAGAATGCGAAGGATGCTGCACGAGTCATTCATGTAGAACATCTGATGACAGCTGTTCTCTTGAGGGAACGCCGAGACCTCCTCACGACCTGGAAATCAATATGTCCCCACAATGTAAGGTAACATTACTCCAAGATTCAAGATATTTGCAGTCAGAAACATCATTCCTGTTCAAACTGAAGGGGCCCCATGTGAAACACTTTTGTGCCAAGTGCATTTTGTATCTTTACTTATGTTGCATCTGCACATTAACAAAAAACACCATCAATAGACTATCAAATCTTTAAGCTGTGATCACATTTATCATTGTTTGGCAACTCTTTGTGGGTGACATCCAGCCATTATACTGGAGGCGTATTGCTGCCAAAAAATGAATTCAGTATATAAACACAGTATACACTCATAATCTCATAATTCTGACTTTCTGAGTATATATATCACAATTCAGAGTTCACACTATCATGATATGCAAACTCAGAACCCGAGTTTATAATGTGCAATTGTGAGATATAAACTTGCAATTCCGAGAAAAACGTAAGATTGGTGAGAAACTCTTGGAAATGCTTTTTATGAAGTGCCGTATATAAGATTTCATACAGTATACTACATTTCAGTAGGAATCTATGATCTGGAACTCATTTCCACATGCACATTTCCCATCATGTTCAAGTTTGTTACAACTAGTTCCAACAGAAATATGTTTAGTTTTTAAAGTGACTTCTGTATGTGCTTTACTTAATATATCACTATATCATTGACAATAGACAATGGAACTTTTTGCTGAATGTAATTACACCTTTACTCTTATATTAAGAATATTATATTCTGGTAATTTTTGTCTTGTTCAGACAAGTAAGGGAGGACATTCACTGGTTCCCTGTCAAAAAGGCAGATGCATGATGCCTTGTTTGCAGTCTATATGAATTTTACTTGATTTGGTGCTTGTTATTTTCATAATTTTATAATACATGATTTACAGTTAGAGAGAGCCTATTTCCCATATAAGACAATAAAGGAAATGGCTGTCAATCTGTAGGAATGTCTCCATTATGCTGAATTGGCCCTATTAGAGGACATTAAGCATATTCAGTCCTCTCTGAGCCCCAGTTTATGACATACCCATTCAGCCACTTCCATTCTCACAGAGGCTGTTTTGCAGGGGAAAGAGATAACAGCCAATCCCCAGTTAATAGCTACCTCTTGCCCTTTCCCTCATCATACAATGGTGAACAACGCTTGATCTTGGTTCACTGAGTGAATACATTGAACCCCCGAGAAGCAGTCATTTTATTTTATTTTTTTGCATGGCAGTTGTGATGGCAAAGGTTAATTGAATAAAGCATTTTTTTGTAAAGCAGTTGCTTGCAGCTCTGGCATGGTTGGGACACTGATGGGAGGAATACTGGGAAAAATCTGCATGTAGTGGTTCTCTAAAAGAGCACTGAATGTTATTCACAATGGCTCATTTAACAAGGCCGTTTGACTTGCACTTCACCAAGGCAACAATGGTTTTCAGTTCGCTTGTGTGGTGTTTTTCAATATACAAAGCAGTGCATTCTGAAAGCATTATTTGAAGGATATGGCAGTATTCGAGTATCTGTTAGATACCCACTGAATTGAATTACTCTTAATTATGAGAACTTAAAATGACAGGGCATCTTATTGGTATAATTACAGTTCAAGAAATTATCCTTACTTTCAGTTATTTTGGTAGTCTTGTCATAAAAATAGTCTTGAGTACCATGTACATATATAAGCACATATAAACAGTTTGCTGTTATTTTCATTCTCATTGTACATAAAATAACAGCAGGGGTAATGTGACTATATTTTTAAACTGATTGTATTTTTATTTGTATTATTTTCTTTTTTTTATTCTACTTGGTTTTAGCCAAAGAAAAATGCAGTTTAACAGCCCTTGAACATTAATAAGAGTTGCTGCCAAAGCCAGTCAATGGCACATTTGTAAATGAAGCATAGTATTGCTTAAGGCAACACTATTTTAAGGATGCTTACATATTTTCCCTCCCAGTTGGGTATTATTTTGGCATTTCATTAAAAATGGCCTTAAGTACTGTTAGGACCAACTGTCATACCACTGTGCCCTTAACAAGTGATATCAGGTTATTAATGTGTAAAACTTAAATTATCTTAATTGTGCAAATTGTCTGTGATCTGAAACTGAATGGGCATGCATGTTCCTCACACAAAAGTGCAAGTACTTGTGGTGAAATTTACTTGAGAATAAAGTGACAAAAAGCAGCAGTGACAAATAAATAAATAAATTCCTGTATATGATTTTAATTTTTAATATCTCAAAATATTAATGGTTTTACTGAAGTTTTGATAAAAAAATAAAAAAATAAAAAAAAAACAATCAGTGACCCTAAACGTTTGAATGGTTATGTATGCAATGTGATATTGTCATATTAGGGTGAAACATCTCTATTTAAAAAGCTTAGTGAAATTACTAACCCCTGACCCCTATTTTGACAGAAATCATCTCAGTAGCAGTGCAGTGCATTAAGATGACAGCAGGATCAATAAAGTGATCTAAGGGGACAGTCATTGGGGCCAGTATGAAGATAGGCTGTGTCATGAGAGCAACAAGGCAATTCATAGCCATCACAAAGCATTCAGAGTGTTAAAACTCTGTGACCTTCTTTCCCCTCACAGGGGAGATGTCCACAGCTCACTCTTGTGACTGAAACAGCATAAAACATTGCCTGCTATGCACAAGAACACACAACTTAAAAGACAATGCCAGCATGGCAGATGTACTGTACAATATACACCACACCTGTATGACTACAGAATGTACATCTTAAGTGATTTAAATGTAATTTATACAGTAGGTAATAACTTAATAGCCTTAATTCCGTAAATAATGTATGGAAATTCAGAAAAAGTCATAGTTACTTAATATTTACAGTCTGAACTACCTCAGCAGGCACAAGATTTCAATATAATGTCAATTTGATGTTGGACAAGACATCACACAGAAATTGTATTTTTTGGTTGAGAAGGGTTTGGCTGACAATTTTGCATAGAATCAATGTTGGATTGTGGTTACACACACACACACAAAAAAAAAAATTAATATCAACATCAACTGATGTCAGTATTGGACATTAAATTGCATTGACATTAGACGTTCAATTGACATACAAACCTGATTCCAAAAAATGGGACACTGTACAAATTGTGAGTAAAAAAGAAATGACAAATCTCATAACGTATATTTTATTGACAATAGAATATAGATAAAGATAACATATCAAATGTTGAAAGTGAGACATTTTGAAATGTCATGCCAAATATTGGCTCATTTTGGATTTCATGAGAGCTACACATTCCAAAGAAAAGTTGAGACAGGTAGCAATAGGACGCTGGAAAAGTTAAATGTACATATAAGGAACAGCTGGAGGACCAATTTGCAACTTATTAATTCAATTGGAAACAAAATTGGGTATAAAAGAGTGTCTCTCAGAAGTCAAGATGGGCAGAGGATCACCAATTTCCCCAATGCTGCGGCAAAAAATAGTGGAGCAATATCAAAAAGGAGTTTCTCAGAGAAAAATTGCAGAGTTTGAAGTTATCTTCATCTACAGTGCATAATATCATTCAGAGATTTAGAAAATCTGGAACAATGAGCAAAGAGGAAAACTGTTCTGTGGTCAGACAAATCAAAATTCGAAGTTCTTTTTGGAAAACTGGGATTGCCATGTCATCCGGACTAAAGAGGACAAGGACAACCCAAGCAGTTATCAGCGCTCAATTCTGAAGCCTGCATCTCTGATGGTATGGGGTTGCATAAGTGCATGCGGCATGGGCAGCTACACATCTGGAAAGGCACCATCTTTGCTGAAAGAAGACCTAAGACAGAAGCCTGTATTAGACCAGAATGGGACAACATTCCCATTCTCAAACTTGAGCAACTTGTCTCCTCTGTCCCCAGACGTTTGAAGACTGTTATAAAAAGAAGAGGGGATGCCACACATTGGTAAACATGGCCTTGTCCCAAATTTTTTTGAGATGTGTTGATGCCATGAAATTTAAAATCAACTTATTTTTCCCTTAAAATTATACAATTTCTCAGTTTAAACATTTGATAAGTCATCTATGTTGTATTCTGAATAAAATATTGAAATTTGAAACTTCCACATCATTGCATTCTGTTTTACTCAGAATTTGAATAGTGTCCCAACATTTCTGGAATCGGGTATGTAAAATTTTGGTCACCCGACATCGCAATCGAAATTTTACCAAATATCAACGTCTTATGACATTGTGTGCCTGCTGGGACTAGTTAAAAAACGTATCTAAAGTTAAAGTCTTTTCAAGCTAATAAGCAGAAAAGAATCAATATCCTATATGTTCCTTTCTAGCAAATTATAAAAAGCTGCAAAGATTCACTTCAGTGTTCTGCGGATCTGATCCTGATCATTATAAACCAACCTTATTTAAATTGCAAATGCATTTACAGTCATTGTCTATACACATTTTATGAGACTTACTAGCAATGTAACATAGATATTTTTTTTGCTGTTTGATTTTTTTTTCACCTGGAATTATAAAACTTATAGTTCAGATACTACTGTAAATTCTGATTGAGTAAACATTTTTACAAACCACAAGTTAGCACAGACCCTACCAAAACTAATATTTATATATCATACTGTACATTTAATCTGCAATTCCTTCCCGCATGTACTGCTGTTTTATTACTGCTGTAAACTGCTGGGCAATTGGAAACCACCTACTACTACTATAATGAACTACATGTTGGAAAAACTGTTTATTCCAGTAATTACTAATCATAAATGTAACTCTTGTCACTTGAGTCAGTGCATTACAGTGATTTAACATGGATAAAAGACTTTTATGCACTCTAGTTTGTGTGCTGTCAAAGAACATGTCTTCTGTAGTAAAACGAATGGCCTATCATGGCTTATTGCTTTCATATTCATTAGCCATGCAACACTGATTCTTAAACGTGTTTAGATGTTTATAGTATTTGATATTTCTTTATATGCTATTAATATTTCATGCAGAGGCTTCAGGCAATGAAATGTGTAAGCTTGCTACTGTCAGATCTGCTCTTATTGAAGTTAGCAATAACTTTCTTGACAATTTCTTTGACTTACTGCCGGATTCTCTTTTACGGGAGCACTTTAAGAATGCAAGTAGTGCTGATAAAGGAAAGGTACAAAGTTGAGGTCAGATTTTAATGCACATCACAGACGTTACATTTTAAAAACTGAAGCCAGATTTAATCATTCACACTCCCTAATTCAGATGCTTCTCTTGCTATTTGAAGCCACACAGATTTTCCTTTCATTCTGTAATAATGAGGGTGAAATTATCCAGGAGCTCATCTTCGTTTAGTAATAAAAAAATAAATAAAAAAGCGCTCTAAGAGAATGGAAGCGTTAATTAAACTTTGTTTAACAGCTTGACAGTCCTGCTTGTGTCTGTGTGTTTTGCAGTTTCCTGCATCACTCTCTTGTGTATTTCCCTGACCTTGTGAGGAAAATAAAAAGAAAGGCAACAAACAAAAAGGATAATGAGACGGCACAAATGAGATGCCTGGATTGTTAATTGCATCCCCAATATAGAATCCATCCTCGGAACGTGAAACTGTGATCAACAAACAAACAAAATGACTAAGATAATGCTCCGATTCTGATGAATACGAAATCCTGATTAGGCCGGTACAATGCTCAGATTGTAGAGAATGCTTTTGTCTGAGGGTAGCCAAGCATTTGTTTATCCCTGCATTATTCTGGCTGTGCGAGGCAGTGCTGTACGTGGGTGTTTGTAAAGAGATGGTCCATAAGTCTGCAGGCAAGATACACTCAGAGGAAACAACGCTCTAACTAGCAAAATGTTGCAATTTGGTGCTTTTATATAACAAAGGGTTTATGCAAATGCTGCATGTCAATGTATGTACAAGGAAATAAGTATGGACTTTAGTTGTTTGGCTCATTTCTCACAAGGACATGAGCCCGGTAGTCATCATCCGGGTTGTCCAAGTTCAGCGAGAGGTGATTAAACATGGTGCCCAGCAGTAGTGCGGACAGCAGGAAGACCATGTTTTAGCTCTGTGGGATAGAGGTAGCGGGTGCAGAAATCATACACATCCGTTCCAGGGAAACAAAATGGCACAAGGGAGTGCTGTGACTGGGCCTATGAGTCATAAAGTACGAGGAAATCTACCAAGTGCTGTTGTGTATGAAAAAAGGTTGCCGCACAAAACGGCTCTGAGTGCCTGCAATTGTATTGGAGCAGATAGAAGATCATGCTGTCTAACAACAGAGGAGCCTCAGAGAGATGTGACTCAAGGACTTGAGGGGAAATAACAGCGGAACATCTGAGCTAATCAGTCTCATACAGGATGGCAGAATAATTCTGCATAATGATGTCACTCTCACAGAGAGGTGAGGGCATTAGCGCTGTTGCAGGAAGCTGCAGAATTTTAAGCCACGCGTAGTAGAAGCTCAAGCATCCAATGGTCTGGCGAGCACTGCCTCAGAGTTGCTAGAAAATGACCACGGCTGTCTCGCTCAATAACCTCTGCATCGCTTGTGTGAGACCTTAAGATGAAATATTCAACAGTTCTTTCCTAGCTGTGACAAAACCCCTGGATTTTCCCTGGCTTCAAAAAGCATTCATTTCTAGTGTGTTTGTGGCTATATACTGTAGATTTTTTCACCTGAGAGTGTGGTGAACCCACCAAAAGCTGTCTGAAACACACACATGAAAGCACACACTCGTTTTTTTGTTTTATTACATAGTACTTCAGCATCATTCAGTTGGCAAAGTGGCGTAAAAAACATAGTTGTTTTATCTTATCTAAATAATTCATAAATACAGAGTACCTGGCACAATAAAAACATAAAACATATGTACACATTACATATTACATGTTTTATAAATAGTACTGATTTACAGCATATACAATTTTCCAAAGGAAGGTTTTTTTTTGTTTTCTTTTTTGACTGAAGGAAAAAAAAAGAGACAGTAACATTGTGCATTTACACAATTTTCTGTGTTTAAGAATTGACATGAATTAAAAAGGGGCAGTCTGGTGGGTTTCAGGGCTTTGTTAAACAGATTTTACAAAAACACCAGGCTCTCTCTTTCTCTACACCACTTCTGAATGTCTCTGCATCACTTTTATTTTCATAAAACACCTCATTTTAATGCATATGTATTTGTAATGAAATTACATGCTTCTGGGATATTCAGAAAAAAGACTGCACTTGAATGTAGTTCTGCTGAAATTCTTTAACTGGGACATTTGTAAATTAATCTACTTCACATTAATAGATTTTTTTTTTTTTTAATGTCTTTCAGATTGGACCTGGTAATCATTAAGCATTTAATACAGCCATTATCTGTTCACATTTATTTTATTTATTGTTTTATTTGAAACTTTGATTTCCAATTATTATTTACTATAAGTGGTGCAATATAATCGTGGAGCTGTACAGCTTTGTATTTAACATTTGTTTCTGTTTTAAATAAAAAGATAGTAACACAAAACATATGGTAGCATAATTATTAAGAATTACATACAATCTACCCTCCATATGGCTATTTGCAAAATCAGTAAAGCTAAGTCATTAATTCCAATTCAACACATATCCTTTGAAAATGAAAGGATTTTTGAAAATTCAAAAGACACAGAATTACTGATGTTCTTCTCTAACTAGACTTGCTTTTGGATTCAAGTATCTTAGTAGTTAGTTTTTTTAAATAAGTAAATGAATCCTTCTCTTGAGTTTAGTCTCTTTCATCTGATGCAAGCTGAAGAAATGTAATCCTTTGCTAACAAAATCGAACTTCTGTTTTGGAGCTACCCCAAAGCAGGATCTCAAAAAAATTTCAGTGAACATTTGTTAAAATTAATTGTATTACCAGCATTTCATTACCAAGGCTTGTCCTTTATATATATATATATATATATATGTAAATCAAACCAATAATAGTTTATAAGGAAAATTGCCTTGGTTGTAAGTACTTACTTTGAAACATTGTTACTGTTAAATTACTCTACGTGACAGGCCATTTGGTCATTCTAGGATATGTAAACCATTCAGATTTACAAACAGGATAAAAAAAAAATATCTTAGGAAAAATAAAATTCCCTAAATAACTGCTACAGGGCAGGGTTCTCCATGTCCTACATATGTTTTCAGATCGATCTAACCTACTGTATGTTCCCCTGTTCAAGCAGGTTATAATATGAGGGATACAGGAAACATCCACGCATGGATTTGCACTTGGTAATTTTTGTGCTTCTTTTCCAACATTGTATGCAACTGTATGTAAGATCTATAGTTTGAAGTACATATTAAACCACACGACACATTCTGTAGTCTGAACTTAACTGTCATTCTGTTTATTTTCTGCACTGAGGTTGACACTGTCCATAATGAGCAAATTAAGAAGTAATCTGCGCATATCAGTTTAGCTTTAACAGTCAGTTTCAGTTTCCCCATTACATGCTATGGACTTCTTGATTTTTGAACTACTCATTTAAATGAGCACCATGGATGTGTTCAACACAGTGCTGTCATAGCACATGGTGCATAGCGCTATTTTCTGCATTCTGCTAGCCTTCAACAGGCAAAGCAACATTATATTCTAAGTAATTACTATCATACAATAGTGCCAATGTGATTCATTTTAAATGCTGTCACATGATGAATGCCTGTTTTACATAATTCTCTGCAGGTTTACTTTGACCCTTTAGGACTTCACTAAAGATTGCAAATAGCAACCATCATATTTTCTATTGTAATTCTCTCTCTCTCTCTCTGTATATATATATATATATATATATATATATATATATATATATATATATATATATATATATATATATATATATATATATATATATATATATTATTCCTTTCTTGATCATGTCCATGCTGCCCTTGATGAAATAAAACTATTGTCTTTGAGGTGATTAAAATGTTTTAAAATCTTCCAAACAACAGATTCTAAAAAACATCTAAGAATTAATCAGGTAGGTGAGTTATATTTTTCCTAATCAAAGTATTGTGCAAATTTTTTTTTTTTTTTGCAAGAATCTCTACTGACAACATGGCACAGAAACAGCATCCTTTCCAAGCTGCAAAACAACTCTTTTGTATGTTACCCAAGGACTACTCAAAATTCTAACTAAGGGAGCAGGCGCTGCAGATGTTTCTCTTGCTACTGCAGTATAAAATACATTGTGTTACATAAAGAAATACCTGTAGTCCTAGAAGAGAGGCTGCAGGGGAATGACAGCAGAATGAGGGGGCAACATAGGAGGAAAAACTGCAGGGCGCGGGAGGGCATGAAATGTCACTGTCATTGGGTGAATATTAGGGGGAGCCACCACCTGTACCTGCGGAGGGGTCACAAATGGAGGTCCTGCGGATGGACAGATCTCCGGCCTAAGGGGGAGTCGAGAAACAGGCACTACCTGGGGGTAGATAGGGGGTTGTGGGGGCAGGAAAGCGGTGTGGTGCTGTAGTATGGTATGACGTATTGTGATGGAGCCAGAAGGCACTGAGGATGACAGGTGAACTGGATGGAGCACAGCAGATGACATGGGCAGATGTGGCCTGGGCAGGACAGATTTGAGCTTGGTGGGGAACACCTGCTGGTGAAGCACCTGTCCATGGCTCTGGATCTGCAAGAGGCAGCGTCTCTCCATGCCGTCTGAGGGGGGCTGGAAAGATGGAGAGGGTTGGAACAGGCTGCTGGTGGTGTGGAAGCTCTCTCTGCTTAACTTCTCCTCAGCCTGAATGCCTAGGTGAAATCTCTGCTGTGGGGTCTGAAGGCTGTGCTGACATGATTTGTCATGAGTGGCTTTTTCAGTCCTCTGTAGAGCTAAATCTCTTACATCGAGCAGGCAGGCCTGAGCAGCCACTGAATACTTGTTACAGTTCTTTAAGGGGGTTTGTGCTGCTTTAGACTCGCTTCTGTGGATGTTCTTATTCTCCTTTGTTGGCTCCTTCGAGAACATTGAATCTGTCTCGGGTTGAGTTAGACTACCCTTGGTGCATGAAGCATTGATCTGAGAGGAGGAGCTCCGCTGCCAGTCACTGCTCTCCTCCACAGTATGACCCAGGGCACTGCTAATGGAAGTGAATGTCTGAGAATCAACTGCACCGCTCTCTCCATCATCAATACTGCATGAGATTTGGTCTGACCCATTCGAGCTGTCACACACGCCTTTTAAAACAAGGCATTTCATGCTCGACTCCTCTGCAGCCTTGTCCTGTTCTTCCAGAACACTGTTTGTAACAATGGGGCATTCATTTGCAAGGCATGTGACTTGATCTTGGACATGTGACCACCTCTGTCTTTTCCTTTTAGTCCCGTGTTCACAACAGGTAAGTTCTGTGCACCCATCAGGAATCTCTGCCTGTGATTGACAGGGGTTGAAAGACTCATCTCCATCACTTAGAGAATGTGTACGCCTTCTTTTCGAAGTTTGTCCTTCATCTGGTCCAGTCTCTGTTAATGGTGGTGTCTCTTCTCTGTACCCTTCTGGTGCACTGGATCTTTGAGAGTGAGATGCATCCTTGCTATGGGTACACTGCCTTGTGGTTGTTTGCTCCCCTGCAGCTGGATTGTCAGGCTTTTCCCTGCTGTTCCCAAGCACCTTTCCACTATCAGCACAGAACTCATCAGAGAGAATGATGCAGCCTGCTGAGCCGTTTACGTTGTCTGCTGCCTCCTGCCTCCTGCCTCCCACCCCTTTCTCAACTACGGGAGCTATGCTGCTGTCCTCGGCCTGATTTTGAGCTGATTGCTTTGACTTCTCTAATGGATGTACTTGCTGTGAAGTGGTGCCTCTAAATTGGCTATCAAGTCCTTCCACACACTCAGGTCGTCTGTGGAATTTCTTAGATTTCACTATATTGCTCTCTGTCTCCCGGTGTCGGTCTCTCCTCCTCTTCCGCCTCCTCCGCTTCTTTTTGCAGTGGCTCCTGTAATGACGTCGGTCCCTGGCCCGCAATTTTTCTTCTGCCCTCTTACTTGCGTGGATCCAATCTTTGGAATGTCTACACCTGTCATGTGTTTTCAGCCTGACACAACTCTCTGTGTCACTTGAATACTGATAACACTTTCTGACCTTGCCTTCAGGTCCTTGGCTAGGACTGTTTCTGGGGCTGGCTGTGGATTCCTCAACATGCTTGTCAGAGTGGCAGGATTTGAAACCTGAGCAGACAGATAATTCCTCATCAGTTTTGGGCTCAGTCATCTCCTGAGTGTCAGCAGACCTTTTAATCCGTGACCTCTTGAAGTCAAAATGGAGGGGGTTGCAACTGAAAGACAGGGACGGCTCTGTCCTTGTGAAAGTCACCATCTCTGAGGGCCACTGGAAGTTGGTGTTACCGTCTCTGCTTAGGACAGAGAAAAAAGGCTGACTGGGTTTTGTGAACGGATAAGGTGTCTTTGTAGTTGCATCCTCCACTTGCTCTTGTTGTTGAGGGGAATCGTTCTTGGGTGGCACATCTGAGAATATCTCTTCTGGAGGCTCACTGATGGTCGAGTGCCCCTGCTCTAAAATGCCACTCTCCTCTACTTTCACATCCTCAGAGGTCTCAGGTTTACTTTCAGCAATGCTGCTTTTCAGACTCTCAACAGAGGCCTCAGAGTCAAGAACAATATCAGACCTGTTTAAATGAAAAGGGGAAGTGTTTAAGGGGGAGACAGCCGGACTGGGCACATCCTCTGAGTAAACGAGCAAAGCACACAAATCTGAGGCTGTTGATGAGGGGCTCTCCCTCATCACAGGCGTATCTGATGACCCCTGACTTCCGGCGCTGTCGCTTTTTTGGAAGTGCTTGCCCTGCTGTGTGCCAGTGCTGTAAATTGCCTCCTCACAATTTAGTACTTTTTCCTCCATGGGGGAGCTGGGGAGGTCAAGCTCAACATGGGGTGCTCTGAGTCTTTGTCTGCGGCTTCGCTCCATCGATCCCTCTTCCATGCTCTCACAGAAAACCGCCGCTGATGACTCAAGCTTAACAGATGCTTTCTTTGGAAAGGAAAAAGAGAATGCAATTTTGCGTCTGAAAGTTTGCACTTTGGCCCTCCCATTGTAAGGCCACTGTGACTGCTTACTAGCTAAGCCACAACTGCTGGAATGGATCTGACCCCCAAGATCTTGAGCTGCACAGCTTTGGTTCTCTTCATGGGCATCATCACAGCAGGACTCCCTGAAAGAACCTTCCACTGCCACCGTGGTAGACTTGAACATAGGACCACTTCCTGGGGCACTGTACCAGAAAAGACAGGAACATATAGATTACACTTTATTTTAAGGTTTCCTTGTTACAGTGTAATTATAAATTTAAGTACTGAGTAATATTAACTACATGTACTTACTATATGGTTAGGATTAGGGTAATTTATTGTAATTATAATAGTAAATAAAAATAACGTGTAACAATGTGTTACCAAGATATAAATTGTTTTAGATACTATTTACTTAATAGTAAAATAATGATTAATTTAAATGTAAATGCATACAATAGAAGTCAAGGACACTTAATATAAAGTGGGTCTGAAAAATATATTTAAATGCATGTGTCAGGTTCATTTACTTTTTTTTTTTTTTTGTGATCAACAGTTTAGGTACATTTAGACTTTTAAGTAACCAAAAAAGTGGCTGATAATGTGGATTAGATTTCACAGGGGAAACCTGATGATTGCACCATGGTATTCAAGAAGATCTGAGAATAAAATGACATCTTGCGTGCTTAAATGGAAGCAAGAACATCTGACGTTTTGAAGAAAGGAAAATTTGATTGGGACTTGAAAATAGTATATAAATAATATAAATATAAAAAAGTATATAAATAAATAATATAATATATAAATATAAATATTAATTATATATATATATATATAAAATTCTGTATTCTCCTTACTTCCTTGCTTCAAATAAAATGTAAGACTTTCTGACTTATAGACTCCATTCTATATATGTATACACTGGCACATTGTATATAAATAGCATGAAATAACAATATATGGAAATAACAATTTAACAAAACGTCCCCCACCATTGCACCTCTCTGCGTTGTTCAGCGAGCTCATGTAGGCGTCTGAGAGCTCTCTCCTGTTTCCTCTCGTCCTTCCTGGATTTGGAGGCCACATTACGGGCAAACTCTCTCTGCTTCAGCTCCTTCAGCCTCTGAGGGGTGAAAAAAAAAAAAAAAATCTCATTCATTCACCTATCTCAGCATGTCAACTACGCCAAAGCAACAAAAGCGATTTGAATAATAATCCTCTTTGAGACCATGAATCTTTTTTTTATGCTTTAACAACCTTTCTAATTTCGAAGACTGGGTATCACTGTATATCACACGATGAGGGATACACAGCAAAAAAGATTAAAAATCTCTTCAAGAGCGAAGCAAGGTAATTAAGGTGTTTGCACACCAATGTTCTGTTTCATCAAATCCATTTTCTGTGCAAATGAAAAGAAGCTGAGGATGAGGTTGCTAAACTCCATGAAATTGTCCTATTTATTCTAGATAAAACTCTGTGATGCTAATTTGCATTTGTTTCCTGGTCTGAAAGGCTTTGTGCTTTGAATGCAAGATTGATGGAAGCCACCATGACAGGGTCATAAATGCATCTCAGGTAGTGAGATGTATCGACTGGGATTATGTCTGAAAATACAGTGTCCCCTTACATTAAGTCAGTTAGATAATCTAAATTAACTTCCATTAATTATTCTCAAGGATATGATATTTATGATGTTTAAAGACCACACTCCTTTTGATAGCACCAGATGTCTCCAAGCAACAACCAGCTCTAGAACAGTTATCACATCCAATTAATCCTGAAAGCTTTCATTCAATTATCCATTAATACTTGATGCTTAGCTTTAAGACAGACGACAAGCCTTTCTGAAAAACATCTTTATAGAACAATGAACTACATTGTGTACTTTGGCCAGGCAGATTTTGTGTTAGCTCAAACTGAGAGTAAAAACAGTGATGGCTTCGCCAGGCAGCCAAGAAGACTCATCTGGCCCAACATTACGCATTCCACTCAGGTTGCACAGTTATACACAGTTCAGTGGCGCTGTAACCTCTCCTGTTTGAGAAGGCTTCAGTGATTGCATTTACCGAGGTTGGGGCTCATAGTCAGAGAAATGCGAGGTGGTCACATCAGATATAATTTTGTCATGTTAAAGGGCCGCTCAGTGTGGAGTGGGCAAATCAGGGTAACTAGTTTGATCCCATCAGGATAGGGTCTCTTTGTGCACCTGCCCTCTATCCTTCAGCGCCTATCTTGTCGCTCTCTGTTGACACAGTATGGGCAAAATCAGGCCTGATGCACGGCATTGGTTCGCTGTCAGCCAGCCTTGCAGAAAATAGCAAACAGGTTGGCGTGGGCTATATTTATTTAACTCTCAGGTGCATTTCTTGGAGCTGTTCTACATTGATTGTTAATGTATTTGGCGAGAGAAGCTCTGGAATGAGCCGTTAATGCATGTAGCCTGTATTTCACATGACTGGATGTGGTTACATCATTTATAGTACTGTAGGATGCAGCCCTGATGTGTGAGAGCAAATGCCCAGTGAATCCTTTCATGTACAGTGGGGGCAGACATGGCTGACAGGCCACTTGAGAATGAATGAAAATTTTAACACAGTAATTTTCTGACCGGACATGTATTCTTAATTAAAAGCAACATTGATACCAGTCAGAGGCAGACAGTGAAGTCTTGGCAGTGATGATTCACACACTGACAGGAACACCAGGATTTTCTGTAGCTCTGGGCTTCCTGTGGGGCCGCGAGTCTCCTGTACTCCATTATATTCTCAGCAGACATGCTCTGCCAGCTCCTGAGGGTTGCTGGGAAATTGTGCTATTCATCCATCAACCCTATTCGTGGAGAAGCTGAATGGTAGCATGGCATGCATCCATGCTGTAGAATAGTTTGAACCGTGCAGATAGGAGGCCATGTGATAAACACATCTGAAAGACACAACTAGCACCCAAGTATAGCACCCATATCTGAGGGCGAGGGGGAGTGGCTTTTTCCTTCATAATCCATTCATTTCACTTCTTTTGATGTGTTCAATAGCAAGGTCATGGGTGGAGGGTTTGTAGATGGTGTTCAGTCAATAGTTCAGTGAGCCTTGTTATTGACAGCGCAGCAGGCTCCAGAGACTCTGTACATTTAGTTTCTGAGTGAGTCAGAGCACAGGGGTCAGGGCCGATATCAAACAGCAGGACAAATGGTGGAATTAAAGCTTTAACAGGCTATTAAAGGTTACACTGCTATTTTTGGATACTGGGGCTCTTAAATCAACATATACTGAGTGTGAAACTGTAACTGAAGTTATAGTACATTTGTTTGTGACTCAGATCTAAAGAATTCAATTTTATGAATTACAACTGAAACAATTTGAATAAACAGTCAATGAATTTCTGGGAAGTGGTGTGTTCTTCCACCCTGCTTTATCAATCCATCCATTCATCCCTCCAAAAAAAAAAAGGTTCCAAAGAAGAGTTTTTAGAAAAAGAACATTAGTGCAATGGGAAATTTCCATGGATGGTTCTTCTTAAAACCACAGATGCAATAAAGAGCCTTTATTTTTAAGTGTGTATTTGCATTTTTATTTTTACATGTTAACTTCTGATTGGTGCTCTCAACGATCTGTTTGCTATGTATTACATACGTTCACCTACAATAGACAGATATGTATAATATTGGTATGCCTTAGTGGACCTGGTTACTAGGGGTGGCACAGTTCGCTGAAAAAAACCCGAACCGCTCGGTTCACCACACACGGTTCGGCACGCGCTGGGACCGAGGTTCAACTTAAATCTGAAAAAGCATATGTAATATGGTTTGCTATAAATAACATGTAGGCCTAAAACTAATATATGTATCTGTTGATGGATGCACATCGATGCGAATGTCGTGCTGGAATATTAGCAGTCATTTATTCCGTCATCACCCAGGTGCTGATAGCGCACGTGCACAGATGAGATCTGAACAGCACACGTTAATCTGTGTTTAAACTTAACTAAACTTTGTCAGTTCAAACATTTAAGAGCCAGAGGACATGAGCAATGAGGATATTTGTGCATGCACTCATCCGAAGTGCGCAAACCCGCGACTCAGAACGTGCGCAAATATTAAGCTCTCTTTAAAGTTTTGTGTTTAAAGTGACAAATTCAGACAAAAATTATGCCAAAATGCCCCTCTTGGTAAGTATCCTACAGCAGACATATCCGGCTGAACGTAGGCCTACTGGATCAGTGCATTCTCTTAAAGTGACTTTATATTAATCGAAAAGCAACAACAAAGAAATCACTCACTGCTCTTGATTAAAAAGCCTTTGTAACTTTAATAAAGAATAATCTTTAATTTATACAGTCCAATAAGCAATGCTGTTTTACATTTGACTACTTTATTAAATTTCTGTACCTAAAACTTATGCTAGATCTACCTAAAAAAAAAACACTGTTTATTGTTTGTAGCTTTACTCTATTGTATTTATTTGTGCGGTTTCTTGTAGTTGGATAGAATATTCTTCTTCTTCTTTTTTATTAGAAAAGTATTAGTTTTTCCATAAACATAGCTAATACAGAACTGTACCGAAACGGTGACTCTAAAACCGTGAAACAAACCGAACCATGAAAAAGTTGAACCATGCCACCCCTACTGGTTACTGATGAGACCAAATGCATCCCAATTAAGCTATTCTGGACAAAAGTGAATTGGTGTTGGCTTTATGGCTTAATGAATTTGCTGTGATTAAGAACAGGTCAACAAAGCTAGCACTCTAACTTGTTTATGCAGCATGCTGCTGTGGAAACAGATTTAACGCTGTCTTGAGAAAAGGGGATAAACAAAAGGAACAAACAACAGCAAAGCTCTAAGACTTCCAATTGTTCTGTCTGCTTTTGATCTACAGTATGGCCTTCTAAATTAAAACTCAATAAGACCACCACCACACCACTGACTCTATGTCAAAGAGGAAGTCATTTATTTTCTTGTGTTGTACATGTGTGCTACAAAATCCATTTGTTGTCATATTCAAAATCACTTTATTATTGCTATGCATTGCATCAGTGGAAGTCTCTAGGGGCAGACAACAGGCCCATTACCTGCTTGTGAGCATGGTCATACGAGTTGATGTGGTTGTCAAACTCTTGATGCTTGTAATACTGTTTGTCACACAACTGACAGTAGAAGTTGGCCTTGAGGTCCTCTAGGGCTTTGGCCAAGGTTTTCTCCTTCTCAGCATAATCCTGGAGCAAAAGGAAACAGCATAATCCATCAGGATAATAGATTCTTGCTTGTTTAAAAATGCTTTACGAAATCACACAGTAATTTAGAGTGACACTCCGTCATGTAATGTCCTTCATTAGGTTCTTGACTTGAGACATAGTAGTTTTTTCGCCTTTCTTATGACCCCAAATATATTGAGAAGAAAGAATTTAATGAGAAAAACCATAATACAAGACACAAAACTTTTAAATATTGTTATTTTGTGCACGTATAGCCATTAGTGAAAATATACTATTTTTTTATTAATACAGAAAGACTACTGCCCTGCAAGAAACTCTTTCTTTCTTAGATATGGTCAAATAAACTCACAAATATACACACAAATATTGGTAGACAAATTAATGTATATAGTAAATGTTGCTGCCATATTGATATATATATATTCATATTTGTGAGGCTGAATATTTGTGGCGCTCTTCTATGAAAACGATGCTCATATATCCAAACTCAGTACCCATGATGCCAACCTCATTTTCTTCCTTTTCTTTAATACTCTTTATTAAATATTGATTTACAACAAATCTTAGGTGGGAATACTTTCACCAAGGGTAGATTGCATTTCAAATCTAATTTCTTTAAAGCTCTAGATATATGGAAAAGCGCAGATTTAAAAACAAGATGCCAAAAAAAAAAAAAAAAAACCCTCCCATGGGTCTCCAATCTAAATGACCGCAGGGAAGGGGAAAAGCAGTTGCACATGGAATCAGTTTACTATAAAACCCATCTGTGAAGAATAGCACATGGAGGACTAGTAAATCAGCCAAGGATGATTAAGTCAACTATCAAACTTGTCAACCAGAATGAGATGGCCAATAAATTATATACGATTGTCATCATCAGTCGACAAACATATGCCTGGTGTTATTACTGACATGATCGTGAGCTTTTCACAACTGCATCAAACCCATTAGACTGAGAGACAGGGAAGCCTGGCCCATTCAAATGAACTGATGTCTTGTGAAAATAGTCTGTCTCTCACTCATCTTAGGTGAGAATATGCTGCTGCTAAACACTTGTCTGTAATATGCAAAAATAATAACATCCCTCTCACCCACTAATAACACCCACTGTGTGTGCCTGCATTAAACAACAGGCGTGTAATTGTATTTAATAAGTGGCTAGCTTACAGGTAATGAAAACTGAATCGCTTGATTAGCTGGATGTGCTAGGAAAAGTGACCCTTATTTTATTTTGCTCAATAGCACTGAAAGCTTAGATTAAAATCACTCACTATACATCAGGAAATAGTTACGCCTTTTGGGAAAATCCTTCCATGAGCATCTGTGCTGGTGTGAAGCAAGCTCGTGTTTATATAGACTTATTAGCAACCCGCTGCATCAAAAAAAAAACAGCTCAATCAAGCAAGCCCCAAAAAAGTTGGCTTTAGCAACTTTGCTACTTGAAAGTGTTAGGGTGCAAAATTAAACAACAGAGCTAATATGTGGGGGGAAAAAGAAAAGAAAAAGCGAATGATGTGGTGTGAAGCTGTGAACTCATTTAAACAGCAGATAGATCTAAACACTACATGGGGGAAAGCAGCCACTTAACAACAACTTTGTGTCAAGCTGAGAAATCCCCCATACCACTCTGTTCCTTTCAATATTTCAAAATAGAATGAGGTTGTTCTCAAAGGCATGTGTCCATATGTAAAATCTCAGGGTAATAATAAAATAAAACAAGAATCATAATAAAAACAAATACAATTCATGATTTTTAGTGTTAGTGGTACTTCCAAAGGCAAGTTATTAATGTTTCAACTTAAAACAATACTTAGCATTTAATTACTGCACATAATGCATCTCTCACTGTTTATACAAACAACAGATACCTGAAATCATGCAGAGAGTTGATAAGAGGTGTGCTATTACTTTTCTAAGTTATCTAACTTGCAATTTTTGCCAACATATTGTCTGTTTATTAGTACTTATATTCTGCATGACCATATTCCTAAATTAAACAACTACCTTACTAACTATTAATAAGCAGCCAATTAGAAACTCATTGAGGCAAAAGTTGTAATTATTGGTTTGTTAATAATAATGAACTTTAAAATAAAGTGTGACCAAATAATGTGGGTGCAATGAATTCATTATTTTTATTTTTGTTACTAAACTAATAACAGAGAACTATATTAAAACACCAGCTGCATGCATTATAATTCGTATAATATGTTTTTGCACTGGCACTTCAGTCTCACAGCACCAGTCTATTGTTTTCTGTAGGCCATGCACAAAAATCAACAATCAATCAAATCTTTCCAGTACATTAAACATTGTTGTGAGTCCTGTGTAAGTGATTGCAGACTCTCAGCATTATAAAATTGTTGTAAACACACCTTTTTTTTTAGTACATTTTCCAACCCCGATGTCCTAAGCACAAAAACGAAACTCCAGTCTCAACTCATGATTCCAGCAGCCTACAGTAGGTGTTAAGGTGCAGTGGATGGGGAAATAAAGATTGTCTTTTAAACCGCAATCTCAAGAGTACTCTAACACAGGGATAATTAATGCAGGCCACATTTAGAAGCATTTTGCAAACTAAACATTTGCCTTTTGTTTAATGTTTGTAGCAGCAGACTTCTTCAATCTGGCATTCCATTAAAACATCAAAAGACAAGTGTATTTACATACAGTGGATTACTGCCTGACTTAAAACAAATCCTGCATTGGGTTGACACACAGGGGGTGTTCATATAAATAGCACACTTCTGAAGCATCACAATGCATCTCCAAAATCTGAAGCGATACTTAACATGGATTCTCTTTTTACTGAACATCAAGCATGAGAACACGAAGCATTGAAGATCAAGTGGCTCTTTAGGCATTTATGGGACTGCCTAACAAGGTCAACCACAAGGGTGGGAACCACAAAGACACCTCACATCAGAAATTTATTGAAACATAAAGACAAAATATGATTGACATGAGGGGTGATCAGAGAGACTGTGATTGCTCTTTTTATAGCACACCTGGGTTATGAGGGATGTCTTTTATATGGCGTAGAAAAGGGGCCATTTCTGAGTAGAGGGTTGAGAGAGCGTATTGTGGTGCAAACAGAAAAAATGAAGACGGTCCTTCACAAAATCACATCAAGTGATTCATGAATTAAACGGTAAATTAAACCCTGTCTCAAATAACATTAATTAAAAACAACGTGTTGATTAATTAATGCACATTTCCAGAAGCCTAGAACAATATCTAGTCAAGAAAATCAAAAATTCAATTTCATCAGGGATCGTTTCATTTTTACAGATTCTCGCATAATTTATGAGGAAATAGGAAATATTAACTGTGCATATAGCTCACGGGCAAATCTGTTGTAAATCTCATGCATATTTTCAGCCTGTTCTATTGAAAACGTGACAGTCTTGTATAATAACCAGCAGTGATGGCAACACTTCACAAATCTCACAGATGAGATCTGCTTCAAACTAACAAATACCAAACACCATTATTCAGTCTGACCTGCAGTGAAATTGTCACAATTATGTCATGAGCACAGCAACACATTTTCATTTGATGTTACTTTATAATAATTACAATTACTACAATAGTATTTTATTATTATTATTATTGCTGTTCAAATTTAAAACCCAATATATTTTAACAATTTTAACAGTCTTATAATTTTAAAACAAAGTTATGACTAGGTTCTTGCACCTAGTCATAAAAATTATAAGACTGTTAAATCTAAATCTAACTGTTAAAGCCAATCCTACCCGAAATTATTTAATAATAATGAGAAGAAGAAGAAGAAGAAGAAGAAGAAGAAGAAGAAGAAGAAGAAGAAGAATCTACTACATTTTCATACATTATTACTTTTTAAATAATTACAAATATTACAATTAATATTAATTATTTTTATAATTTTTTATTATTACACAATTACTACATTTTTTAACTGTTATCATTATTATTGTTATTAATAAAATATTATATACAATAAACCTTAAAACTACTGAAAGCAGAACCAAAATTATGACTGGGTGCAAGAAATTTTGACTAAAATTATATGTGGGGAAAAATGGTATAGGATAAGAAAATGATGGCTACTTTAAATATGACATTGTATTTTCTTACTGCCTCTAATTGCATTGTTCTGTGTGTTTAAACAGTGTCAGTAATCAAAGAGCCCAGAATGAATCGTTCTTGATTATCACATTTTCTCACTCACACCTTTTTAAATAAAAATTCTAATTCCAATATACACTGCACACACTGTGTTCCAATTCAAGCTAGAGCAAACAGCAGAAAACCACAACACCGACTCTGCTGGCTGGCGCAACCGTTGCGTAAATGTATTTTGACATGATCCGCTTGTTTCCACCCACTCAAGTAGTTTTTAGAAGAGTAATTTTACTCTTCCTTGAGCGAATCGCTTGTGATGGAACATTGACTGTATGTTCTCAATACACTGCTCTAATAGCACACAGCTGCATCTACAATTCATGGACGAGACAATGCAAGGTTCAAGCCGCACTTCATGGCAATGCGAGGTGAAGTCATTTTCACTAACTGCACACTCTGACTTTGAAGCAGCGTAATAACCCAACAGGCTCCAGTCTTAATAATGATGCAGTGGCATTTCACACTGAAGACTGCGGGAGAGCGAGATCTCTCCGAGCAGACGCTTACATCTCGCCTGTTGTGATTAATTGTATCCCTTCTGTTGGGATTCCTGTTGGCTGTTGTTTCTAAATTGCTGACACACACAGAATCTATCTCCATTATTGACTGAAGAGTCTCCTCTAGAGGGCATGATGAGAGCTCCAGCATTTGTCTCCAGCTCTCGCTCACTGTAATGTGCTCTTCCAACAACGACCTGAGTACGACACGTAATTGTATGAGGATTAAGAAAAAGCGTTGTGGGTGTCTAGGGAACAACACATTTGATAAGATTTGAAATAACACAATTTTCCACAAACGACAACAGAATGGTGCACTGCATAACTGCACTAGAAATCTGAGAATATACTTATAATCAGCATGCATTTCTGATTTGTGGATTGGAGTTTTAATTGGATTTTAATAGTGCAGTGTGTGTATACATATTGAGCTACTGAAATTGAATGGAATCTATGTTTTGGTTACTTTGTGTAAGAAGCTAGGAGGTCAGCTGAACCACTGTTTTGCATTTTAAAGTGACGGTAAAGCAAGTGACTGTTTCCCCAGGCTTAAGTAAATCGCAAGAGCTACTTGAACTTTTGTATATTACAACTTGACTAACTTGCAATGCATTTATTCTATTAAGGGCGAAGAGGGTACATCAGCCTCATTTAGCACAGGGTTTCAAAACAGCCTTCAGCTGTGTTTTGTCATGGAAGCACTTCATATCAGAACCAGGCATTACCGTTACTGCTGAATAAACATTGCTGAGGGGATGTACAGTATCGCACACTGTATAGCAGTGCATATGGCACTATATACCATTCATATTCATAAGCTGTGAATTCAGGATGTTGTGAATGCATAAACAAACACAGGGTGCTATTTTCACTTTTTTATCTGTGTCTTCCTGTTTTTATTAGAGATATTAAGTTGTAGGTTTAGAATTGAATTAACTATCAACAATAAATAAAACAGTCAAAATTTCGTAAAAAAAAAAAAAAAATGTTGTTTGGTAGATAATGGATGATTGTGGGAGGACAAAGACAGATAATGAGCAAAAAAGATGGTTTTAATTTTAGCAACTTTTGAATCATGTTTCAGCAACCTTGAGACTCGCTTTAAAATCTTTTTCTTAATCTGTGTTTTTGCATTGTTTTCCAATAAAAAAAAAAATATCTGACCATCATTTAAAAAGACAAATGTAAAAGCAAAATTACCAGACAAATTAATGTTTTCATTTTTTACTTCTTTTCCCACTGCCAAATAGTTTTTTGTTTTAATCATTAATCTTACAAGACTTAATGAGGTTTATGCAAAAAACATAAATGTCAATGGGGGAAAGAAAGAGAAAGAATAATTTTAAATGCAGTTTAGATTTTGTTGTTTTTTTTTACTGGACAACTATCCAAAAAAGGAGTCAGAAAATGATCTGTTGCAGAATTGGAAAACTTTATGATCTCTCCCTGCTAAATTAAATCTCTCCATCACATTATGTGCTTATTGTATTCATAGAGTGGAATAGTGCATATTCTACAACCCTGTAAATTAGTTTGTTTTTCATGCACTGCTAGGTTTTAAACACATTTCAAGCATTTTTTTTTATTTTTTACTTCGAGTAGTTGCAGAGAGTGGGCTGTAATTGGAGGCTGTGTAGACTGTAGACACAAAGCCTAGAGAGAGAAGAATCCCTGAAGACCCAAGTAAAGGATAAGTTGACTGGGACAAGGCCGATTTAGGTGTTAGATGAGAAACTCAGCCTTACACTCTCTGTTTATACATCAGGGATCTCTAAGTGTCTCATGCGAGGTTTGTACTAAAGTGATCTGCATTACAATTTCGCCTCTATAAGCGTTAGCCCCACGGCCGGGACTGGGAGAGGATGTAGTTGAATTAAGACAAGAGAGGAGAGGGAGATCACACACATACACACACACATATACTTACACACAGGGCTGAGTTAAAAGCTGGTTTCCATCTGCTTTGTGCCCGTGGATTTCGGGCAGGGAGTAAAAAGAAGAATTCTCTTGTAAAAACTACGATCAAATGCCCTTGACTTGCAGCTGCAATTCCTACAGGGAAGTTGCATTGACAAGGTAGAAAGTAAGAAAAAAAAAAAAAAGCAGAGAAAGGGTGTGGGACTACACTGACAAACAGTCAGAAGAGATGTGCCTCAGTTTGACAGCTGCTAATTTTCCTAAGGTTGCCCTCCTATTGTGAGGGAGGGAGAGATGTGATAATTATCATCTGCAATCAACTGAGGTTATGAAGGAAACAGCGTATGTTTTTCTTTGGCTTTTCAGAGACACGACACGGGAGCTTGGATAAATCACAGGGAGCATGCAGCAATTAGAGGGACGTTTTTCTGCTTGATGAAGCTGAGCTTGATAAGCCTTTCCCAAATGTCTCAAAAAAAAAAAAAAAAATGCAGCTGTAGTCAGGTGGTGTGAGGAAAGAAGACTGAGTACTAATGCAACCTGTCAAAAATAGGAAACATGCTCAAATACAAATTTCATTTTCATCCCTAACAGGCAATATTCAGCTTGTATTGATCCTTTGTGTGCTGAATATTGATCTGTGGTGTGTCTGGGAAATCAAAATCAGCTCATGCATACATTCATTTCATATGCATATTCATGAATAATTACATGCAGGTATTGTCATTATTATTGTTCCACAGAATCCACACTCAAGCTGAGATGCAATATGAACCATGAATGATTTTCTAGATCTGAAAATTGAACCAAACGTTTGGCTGCAGAACAAAACAGAAATGGCATATGCAGAACGTATCTCAAAATCAACATGAGTAGTTCTTGCACAATCACAGAAAACATGCATAGTGGGGTTTTTAACACATTTTCATTTAGTGGCACGCTTGTATTCACTGCAATAAAATGTGAGCTGGAACAAATACGATTAAAAGCAACCCACAGACGACACGATGAAAGATGACTAATTTGCTAATTCTCTCATTGGCATGATGGTGTGCTGGGAGTGTGAAGTGCAGGACTTACAGGTCTGAGTGTTTCTGCAGATTTCAAGTTGCAAGCTCGTAAATAAGGCCATTACTGGTGTCTCATTTCATTTTATTTAAGTGTTTTTTTTTTCTACTAAATGTAGGTTTGAATTTCACACATACACTGTCAAGATGTCACTATCAAACTCTGACCATATTCTTAATCACTACTGGTTAGCTTCAGTTAAGGAGGTTTATGATATCTGGACAAACTCAGTTAGCATTCCTATTCATCTCAGTTGGTGAGTTGGCCGAAAGCTTTGGAGTTTTGCTTTGGGAACTCCCTGTGCTCATCGAAATATCATTGGACCCAAATACCACTCATCATCTGTTTTAAAGATCAAACATGAGGAGAGACTGGAATTAGAATTAGAGCTTATATGACAAACCTCTTAGGTTCTAGAAGGAAAATCATAAAAGCATGCATACAGAGAGCACTGCTCTGATTGGGTGTGTTTTTGTATTGACTGTCACATTACGCCTTTTTTCCATGTTTGGCAAAAAGACAAAAAGGAGGCTCTGTTGTACACACCCAATTCCAAAAAAGTTGGGACACTGTACAAATTCTGAGTAAAAAAGGAATTGAATAATTCACAAATCTCATAAGCTTATATTTTATTCGCAATAAAATATAGATCAAATGTTGAAAATAAGACATTTTGAAATGTCATGCCAAATATTGGCTCATTTTTGATTTCATGAGAGCTACACATTCCAAAAAAGTTGGGACAGGTAGCAATAAGAGGCCAGAAAAGTTAAATGTACATATAAGGAAGAGCTGGAGGACCAATTAGCAACTTATTAATTCAATTGGCAACATGATTGGGTATAAAAAGAGCCTCTCAGAGTGGCAGTGTCTCTCAGAAGTCAAGATGGGCAGAGGATCACCAATTCCCCCAATGCTGCGGCGAAAAATAGTGGAGCAATATCAAAAAGGAGTTTCTCAGAGAAAAATTGCAAAGAGTTTGAAGTTATCATAATCTACTGTGCATAATATCATCCAAAGATTCAGAGAATCTGGAACAATATCTGTGCGTAAGGGTCAAGGCCGGAAAACCATACTGGATGCCCGTGATCTTTGGGCCCTTAGCATCACATACAGGAATGCTACTGTAATAGAAATCAGAACATGGGCTCAGGAATACTTCCAGAAAACATTGTTGGTGAACACAATCCATCATGCCATTGCCCACATGGCATGGGCAGCTTACACATCTGGAAAGGCACCATCAAAGCTGAAAGGTATATCCAAGTTCTAGAAAAAACATATGCTCCCATCCAGACATTGTCTCTTTCAGGGAAGACCTTGCATTTCCCAACATGACAATGCCAGACCACATACTGCTTCAATTATAACATCATGGCTGTGTAGAAGAAGGATCCGGGTGCTGAAATGTCCAGCCTGCATTCTTACAGTGGTAATCATGGCCTTGTCCAAACTATATTTGAGATGTGTTGATGCCATGATATTTAAAATCATCTTATTTATCCCTTAAAATTATACATTTTCTCAATTTAAACATTTGATATGTCATCTATGTTGTATTTTGGATTAAATATTGAAATTTGAAACTTCCACATCATTGCATTCTGTTTTTATTCATAATTTGTACAGATCCCAACTTTTTGAAATTGGGTTTGTATTATAATACAATGAAATATTAGTTATAAATACATGCTACTTTCAAATAAAATATTACTACAATTTAAAATAACTTATCTATGTCAATGTATTTTAAAATGTATTGCTGTTATGGCAAAGCAGAATTTTCAGCATCATTACTCCAGTCTTCAGTGTCACATGATCCTTCAGAAATCCTTCTAATATGCCAATTTACTGCAAAAAACATTTCTTATTATTAGCAATGTTGAAAACAGTTGCGTGGCATCAATTATTTGTGCGAAACAGTACATTTTTGACACATACACGTTTTTTGATTTATATGAATGGCATTTATTTAAAATATAAATATTTTGTAACATTATAAATGTATTTACTGGCACTTTTGTTCAATTGAATGTATCCTTGCTGAATTTATTAATTCAAACTATTGATTTCTTAAAAAAAAAAAAAAATAGAACTGATCTTACTTTTTCAAGTGTGTATATTGCTTTGTGTTTAACTTGTTTAGATGGCCATCAATGGACAAAGATATTTTTTACACCAGATAGACCGTCCAACCACGCTAACCAGCCAGACCTTGACCTCTTGTTTTCAATCACATCAGGTGAAGTTTTCACTGCATGTGATTGCAGGTGTATTTGAACCACATCTAAGCAATAATATGACTTTCTGTTAACTCCCTCTACTTCAATAAGCTTTTCAATCATTGAAGCAATGTGATGTCTTTCCTGTGAGCTTTGAATCCACTGCGATTCCCTCTCTGTGACGGTCGATGATGACTGAGCACATAAAGCCAAGCAGCCACCTTTCATTTTCCCTCAAAATCACGCTATGTTGTTTAGTGTAGCATATGTGCATGTGAGCCACACTAAAGCACAACGTGACGGGGGTTTAATCTAAGCTTGGGCTCCGCAGTCACTCCATAATGAATGGGCAGCCTCACTTTGATAGCTGCTAGCGCTGCCTATGCATCAGCGTTCTGCTGCAAATGAGCAGCATCTTCGAAGTCTCATCTTCACCACTTCAATCGATAATAATAAGAGAGAGACTGCCGAAATGAGACAGGCTGTAATTAATCCTTCCAATCGCGCCAGCCGGCCTCTGCCAGCCACTTCTGTCTTAATAATGTCGAAAGGCCTCATGACCCAGCCACTGAAACAACCATTTAATCACAGCGTGACACAGAGAAACGGGCCAGGAGACACATACGCCTCACATATCACATATAGGCCAAGTGGAAAACACAAAGGTCTGAAGGGTCCTCAGAAAATGCTTTCAGTCTGTTAACTCTGCAAGCAAGACTGCGATTCAGGTCCTGTTAAATAACAGAAAGAAAACCAAGCTGTTCACAATAAAAAAAATTTGAATCAAACTGAACATTCCTGGACTGTAGGAATGAGAGACTCCCAAGCTTACAAAATAATTATGTCTGACAGTAGAAAACATCTTTCTCCATTGATGACCACTCAAAAGTATCCATGTGTTCTTACTTTTTCGGTAGCAAAATGTAAATGATAAATATTTCATTTTAGTACACCAGATGTTTACTAGTGCCTGATTTCTTTATGAAGGGCTCTTAAAAGCGTGAAATGGATTTTGGAAATGGAAATGACTTGGAAATGACAATTTTTTTCCTGTCTATTGCTTTTCATGGCAAATCTCAGGATAGGGTTGGGGACTGTGTATATTATTGTATAGATTTAACCCTTTTATTATTATTAGAAATTTGACCTTACAGTGTATTTTTAGTTATTGCTACAAATATAGCCATGCCACTGTACTTATGACTGGTTTTGTGGTCCAGGGTCACAAATATTGCTGGTATAATATTTTTAAAAATATATTATTTTACCGTTTTTTTTATATTTTTTTGCAACCTTGGTGGGCATAAAAGACTTCTTTCAAAAAACATTAAAAAAAATCTTACCAACCCCAAAAATTGAACGATAGTGTACTTAAAGGGTGTCCTGTGCTGGCCAAGCAAGTTCCATTGAGATGAACTGGAATGCAAACACCGTTTGACTTTAAAGTCAAGTGTTGGTCAAATCAGATGTACCGACAACGCATGAACAGCAGGCACAAAATAAACTTCAAAGCACAAAAAGAATGTATTGGCTTTGATGACATGATATGTGATTACCATTTGAATATCCCGAGGCCCAATTTCTGCCCCTCCCACCCCCCAAGAACTGGAGCAGAGACGGAAAATAACAAAAATGAGGGGGGAAAAATGTAAAATAATTCTAATGACCTACTTCTACTCTCTTCCCCCAGAGCTCTCTTACAGGGAGCTGTATGCAGGATTATAATAACAGGGCTCTAGGTACAGAAGAGTGCAGGACTGAGAAGGAATACATACGCAAAACAACTTGAAGATCAGTGAGTCGAGATCAATGGGAGCTGATATTTCTGTTGTCATCATTATCTCGGCATCACATTTAATATCTGAAGAGGGTTGCATGCTAATTTGTAAATTATGAGCACCCGGGACAAGGACTGATGACGGATTGGACGGCTTTGTTGATAACGATCTTATAGTTAACTCTTGTATATAAAAGAGCAGTTTTGAGTTTCCTGCAATCGGGTAAAACAGTGTAAATAATTAAGTCTACTAGATAAACTTAAGTTCATTTTGCTATATCTTTACAAGCATATGTGGTATGAAAAATAAAAGTGAATAAGACTAAACCTGATTAACAAAAAACATTGTAAAAGTTGTAACTTGTAACTGTAACCCATGAAAATTAGTTTTGTAGTTAACGTCTATACCTGTAAGTTGGTTTAGTGATGTTGAATAAAACAGTTATTTAGATGTTGTATTTGTAGGTTAAAATTTTTTCAGTGTATGAAATATGTGAGCAGATTGTAACGGGTCATTGAAAAATGGAGGATCAAATAATTATATGGCAGATCCAGATCCGGCTTGTTCCGCCATAAATTTAGCAATGCTTTGAGGGAATTCACTCTCATCATAAAATGATTCTGACAAAATGATTCACGAACTACATTTCCATAAACTAATGTTCTGATATTCTAACTCCACTCTGTAATATGCACAGGAAAATCAGTTTGATTAATTCATAAATATTTCCAGTAAAAGCAGACATCCAAAAAGATTGTGTTTGAGAATGGATATGGAATAGATTATGCCACTGGCATTGCATTACAAGCTGTCATAGCACATGGATTACCCATAAAACAGTTTGATTCATTCAGTGATGAATGATTAAACATTCAATAATGAATGTGTCTCAGATATCTTCTGCAAACAATTATTGTGACACAGGCTTGACAGGTGTGATTAAGCTGTGATGTCATCATATGGTAACTCATAACCTTTGTAGGACCCATGAAGACTGAGATTGCATCTCTGTAGCTGATGGGAGAACAGAGAATAAGAGGCTAACATGTTAAAGGTTAATATATTTTACATTTGTTTTGGGAAACAAACAAATACCACAAAAAAAGGTTAAAAAAGGTTAAAAAAAAACAACAACAACAACAAAAAACAGCATGGTAACTAACATATGTATGTCATATTATTATTAATTAAATGAATAACACTTAATCATGGTCATTATTCAATGAAATTATTTTTTAAGAAATTTATAAAATGGAAAAATTAGGATTTTTTTAAAATTAAATTTATGTAAAATATTATAATTATCATAAGATAACCCAATAATATAAATTTTATTATATAAAATATATATAATTTTTTTGTGACATAAAAATTTAAGTCATAATTCAGAGTTTTATGAGATAAAATTAGAAGGAAAAAAAAGATTGTTTAAAATAATAATTATCATATTATTATTGCTTATTTTTCTTTTTTGGTTGTTTAACGCTTGTGTTTTAAATGCTTTTAAATATGGAAGTAATATTTTAAATATCTTTTATTTTTCTGGTTTTGCTGTACGTTCCATACTGATTCTGTCCCCATCAGTAAGCAAGTGTCGTGCTGTAAAGTAATTATGGCTGGCTTCTTTTGCAGCTGAGAGGCAGGTTCTCTCAAAGGCAGTCCCCACAAATGTTATATAAAAACTAAAATACTTCAGGAGCATCATTAGAGTGCAAAATTACTGAAACAGTAATTCCAATGGCAATGAAAACTATTATCCCAAATAATGAGAATACAGTATGTAGGCCATGGAAGCTAGGATAATGTGCAACGATAATTAATAAAGTGCATAAGCATTACAGCAGCCAAAATTCACGTTAGTAACAGCATGTGCTCCTCTGTTCCATTTCCCGTGCCAGGTAATGTAGATAATCTACAATCAAATCTCAACGAAGGGCCACGCTAACCTTTGAAAAGAAATCAACCAGACGTGAATTATTCTGATTGTCAAATGAATCAATTAGCCAAGTTGGGAGCCTCATTTTCCTCTCTGCAGCTTTCACGGGCAACTTGAGAATGAACACGTGTGTCAGCACTTTAAGGAGAACCCCCTTCAAACTGACAAAGACTGTGTATTCTCCTTTTACGATAACTGATTGCAAGCTATCTGCCTTTGTTTGCAAGTGAGAGGCAATTAAACAAGTGGGTGCTTTTCTTTTCGCACACTGTGATGGAAATTGTAGAAGATGGAATAATTCTCTGTAGTTAATAAAATGAGTGTCATACACTGAAACAATGGTTACAGGACCCACTGTCATTCGCAGTTGGGATTCAGAGAGAAATTTTGTGCTCCTATTCATTCTTTTAATCCTCGCTGTCTCCATCTCTTGGGGAAGCGTTTGCTTTATCAAAAACAGGCTTAAGACAAGAAACCATGGAAACAGAAAAAGAACCCTGTCTTTCCACACAAGACCTGCGTTCACGTAAAGTGGCAAAGTGAGCGTTTGGATTGGTATTTTTGAACTCTGTGTAGATGTGATCAGAGATGTGATAATGTGTCTTCTGTGTCGTCTCTCATCTAAAGTTTGCTTGAGCTCCATGTCCCAACCCTCAGCTACACCAACATAATGCACCGCCAAGAATTGCCACTGGGAAACTGATGAGCTTAGATAATTGCTAGTGAAAATAATTCTCTTAAAATTTGTTTTGGAGATTTTGCAAAGAAATCACGCGCTAAAGTTTGTCTATTGCTGCCTTGCTTGATCTTTACTCCCTCCTAAATAGTGATTGTGATCTTAGATTTTGTGTTTTGTGGCTGCAGTAAGATGTCAGAGATATTTTCACTGTGAATCCTCCCTTTTCCAGTCTTTAAAAAATCAATTCATCTGAAAAAGATCACTAACTCTCTCGTCTGAACAGTTTGTGTTGCAACGAAACTTCTACAAACCTGAAATCCTAAAATCTACCTCAGTTAACTTGTATGTATGCAAGCAATTAAAATATCATAATTGCAAACTAAGATATAAAATGCGGATTTTACAGTATAGTTTACATGAACATTTTACTTAAAGCCTTTATGTATAATGCATAATAAAAGTATGTTTTAAATAGTTAAATAGTTTTAATGCATTAATTATGCCCTGTAATGCAGCTTATAATGCATTGTACAATCTCATGAATAATTGTAACCACATTTAATACATTATAACACACCAATTTATTGTTAAACAATGCATTGTAAATTCACTTATAATTATTTACGACAAGATATAATGTATTACAGTGCACATGAATAATTATAATGCATCATATCCTTTAATATCCCTTTATAATGCAATATACATAAGGCTTTAAGTAAAGTGTTACGAGACTATCTAATCATCTTTAAAAGAAGAAGTTTAACTGTGAAGTGAAACTGCATGATATTTTAGAGAATATATATATATATATATATATATATATATATATATATATATATATATATATATATATATATATATATATATATATATATATATATGTGTGTGTGTGTGTGTGTGTGTGTGTGTGTGTGTGTGTTCAGAGAATATATTGTGAATTACTTTTTTTCTACACATCACTAAATGTTGTTAGATTGAAACTTTAAACAACTTCTGTTCTCTACTGTATTCCCTAAAAACTTATATTATTAGGATATCAATTACAATATAATTTTCTGCATAATTAACATAATTTGGCTTCACAATTAAATGTTGCTTTAAAGATATTTTACTGGAAAACAAGAAAACTGAGTGCAAAATAGTAAACAAAGAGGAAGAAAATCTCTGCAATAGGAATTCTTCAAAATATGCTCTGATGAAAAAAATTGTAAAGGTCCACTGGATAATTTATTCATCCTGAGGCATGCTGAAATATTATTTATTATTGGGAAGCCATCACTGGAAATTAGTTAAAATTCTATCATATAAGCAACATCACAAGCAGAACTAATGTGCATGAACAACATTCTCCATGACACCCTGGTCCTTAGCAACAACAGAATCACTCCAGATGTTCGAAGATGTTCACTCCAGGACTGAATGATGATTATGAGTGCTCACAGCCTAGTTCACATACACAAAGCGCCCCGGCTCCCCTCGTTCAGCTCTCTCTTATCAAGTTAATGAAATAGCACTGCTAGGGGGAATTAGATTAAGGTTGCAGACTTTTAATCACAGAGGAATCTGAGATTTTTGGGGGATGGGGGGTGGATGATCCAGATTTCTCATTGATACACGAACAACAACGTGAATAAACAACGACTGATAAGTCCCAAGGACAACGGGAGTCAGGTGTCAGGAGCTATAAACATTGCGGCCCAGGCGCTAGCTGCGCACAGTCTGTTGTTTGGGATCCTGTCGTGGGTTATTAGCAGCAGTGGGGGCAATGTTCACTGGGAGAGTCCACGATCAGGCAGCTGCGCACAGGCGGTCAGGGAAAGAAGATGAAGCATCTGGGCCGGAGGTCTCTAAGGACATGGGGTACATCCGTACATCACTGATATCACATGCTGCTCTACTGACAACATCCGTCCATCTGAGCAACCACAATCGCAGCACATGTAAAAAGGCATTACTCTGATATATAAGAGTAACGATTTTTGGACTTTAGTATGATGGATACTTTGATCTGAGCGCCACTGATGTCCATGCAATTGTGTTTGATACTTCACAATCTACACCAAACAGAAGCAAATTGTTTTAATTAATGTATAAAAAAAAGCAAATGTATTCTCTGACTTACTTTCTATTGTGAAAAAAAAAAATACTTAAAAAAATACTTACAATTATTAATAAAAATCAGTGGGTTCAATGGGGTTGTTGGACCTCACTGACCTTCAGAAAACTGTCAAATATTATCTTAAATGTGATTTCAAAATAATAATAGTTATAATAAATAACTAAATAAAAAAGCTCCTGGTGTGCTGTGCTTGTTTGCAGGGCTACACAATTTAGCGAATATTGTGATTATATATCAACATGACTATAAAATAATAATGCTGTGTTATTCTTAGAATTATTATTCAATAAAAATATTAAACATAATAAGAAATATTTATATTGTAATATTTACTATTGCCAATATTACTATGTTAAATGGCTTACTGTAAAGTATTGAATGTGAAAATAAAAAAAATATACATTAACATTTACAGTACCTTAATTTTACAATTTTCAAACTTTTAGACATAAAAAAAAACAATGGATAATTTTGCATATTCACTCAAAAACCCAAAACTCTACTTCACTCTGAAAAACATATACGTATATGTATCTTATTAAAGCCTTTACAATTCAACAGTCACACTTAGCCATATCACATTTTTGTATTTCAATTAATAAATCGTGGATCTTAAAAATGTTCTTCTAAATATTATTTTTCATTTTGCAGAATAAAGAAACTCAGAGTGGCTTGGAAGAACATGAGAGTGAGTAAATGTTAATAGACTTATTGGGTGAACTACCCCATAAAGTCATAAGACGGATACATATGCTGAGGTTATGTGACAGTGCAATAGCAGCCTTTAAGCCCAAACAGAGTTAAAGGCACACAACTGACTGTGAAATGTCTAAAAGGCTATGGCTTTGCACATAAAAGTGTTGGCCCCTTTTGACTGCATCGGTTTCGGTCCTCGGTTCATTTTGAAATGTCAACTCTGTTTTGACTGCCACAATCACAGGAACTGATACAGGCATCTCTGCTGTTCCAATGGGAAATAAAAGGTGAAAGCTCTCAAAATCTCCTTTTAATTAACATGACCTTTACTGACCTCAGAAATGGGTTAAGATGGGAGTGCAGGTGATGAACTGTTTTAGAGGGTTTAGGAGAATGAAACTCAATTTCATATGGCTGTGAGAAGCTGTAAGAATTGTAAGTGGATTTATAGGAAACACCACCAGAGTTTCAAGAGAACAGCGTATGCATAGCAATATAGTCACAAAAGTAAAGCACAATGGCAGTTGTACTGACACATGATAGCTGTTCTAAAAGTTTTTATTTTTTATTTTTTTATCATGGTTCTATCAAACCAGACACACTTTTATAGACTCGCTGTCATGCAGTCTTATGCCAAGTTCATTTTACAGCAGTCGACATTGCTTCTTGTCATATCTGTACAGGAACATTTTTGTACTTCACAAAAGATAAAAGCCATTGATTCTTGTGATTTATCACTGTAGCAGATGTTTCCTGCTGTTAATGTTAAACTAAATTCACCTGCAGTGAGGAAGAAATTGTACCTGATGTTGAAATAAAAGACGTGGCTTGTGTAATTTCACGCATTTCAAGTCTTTACCTGATGAACTCTCATTGTACTTTTCTTTCTTAATACTGAAGTGTACAATTTTTCTTTTGTCAAAAGGCAATAATTCACCCAAAAACTTAAATTCTGTCATCAATTACTCACCCTCATATTATTCCAAACCTAAATGACTTTCTCTCTTTTGCAGAACACAAAAGAAGGTATTTAGACATTTTTTTTTTCCTTTTTAATTTTTCTGTTCATAAAATGAGAGTCAGTGAGGTCCCAAAAAAATGGAGCCATATCTTCTATTTTCAGAACAATGTCAGTCAAACAGGTTTGGAACAACATGTAGGCGAGCAAGTGATGACAAAATTTGCACTGCTCAATCCAACACAGCTCAACCAATGACATTAGGTTGGGGGTGGGACCAACTATTTTTGCAAGTTCACTGCAAGTGACAAGAAAGCCACCAATGAAAATGTGCTTCTCTATCAGTGCATGTGGAAAAACTGGCATCGGAAACTGGAGAGTCGTTCGTTCCGCTTCACGCTGGGCACCATGACAATGAATTTATTCACATGATGTACACAGTCTGATGGAGTGAAAAGGTACAGTATGTAAGCAACTAATTATTCATCTGTTGCTTAAACGAGGGTCTTGACTGATCTGACAGCAACTGTGAAACAGCATGTTCAGATTTAGAATCAAATGATATTCAACGTGAATTTCTCACTGGCCATCTCAAAAACATGAGAATAAATTCAGAGTGATGGTTGTAAACTGGGCTTTCCGTTTCAGTCAGGGAGCGCTTGCTTTCAAACCACCAACTACATACAAATTCTTTCTCAGTTAATGCTTAAATATTAATAGGGCACTGCATGGAAAAGATGCATGAGCTAGAGAATGAATCTAGTTTATAGTTCCATTTTCCTTACACGAAGCCAAACTGATCAAATAACTTTTTTTTTTTTTTTTTTTTTTGCAGAAACTTTGAAATAGAGTCTGCGATCTCGAGTTGAAGAATGAACCAATGGCAGTACTGCAAACACAGAGAAAAACAGAACCATGGGCCAGATCTGAAAGGTCAGTGTAATTGCAGTTTTACAGACTATTCATTGAGGTACACACAGCGATAGACGGCTTTGTTGGTGTTGTTGCTGTCAACAGTTTTGATAGCATTTCTGAACAAAGATTTCGTTTTGTGGGGGAGTTGTTGTTACAGTATACAGTGAGTTATAGAAGTGGTTTTGAGATCTAAGCGCACAGGAATTCCCCATCTACTCCCCTGAGTCCTGCGCTATAGGGGCTAGAACAGCAGCATTCTCTCTTAATCTGATCTCATTTTGCTTTATGGATTTTTTTTCTTATCCTCTCTGATGCTTACATCATGAGCCTTGCTGCTCTTGTGTGAGCTGAGGCCATATCATGATTGGGTTTTTACAAGGCGCTCCAAGCCATTTGAATCTGGCTTGTAATAGGTTTTTTTATGACCATCCTCTCCTTCTCTCTGTCAAATTTGTGTGTGTGTCTGTGTGTGTGTCTCTCTTTCTCTCTCTGTGTGTGTGTGTGTTTATAGCTTATCTAATTATGTTTCAGGTCTGGGCCTGGAACAATATTATATCATAGCCCCCCTCACCAATACTTAACATTTTGCTAAGGCCACATTGCGTAATAAAGCAGTGGTGAGATCAAGACATCTAAAATGCAAACTGTCAATCTGCAGGACGTACTAATTAAAAAGCCATCAGGGGGCCACAGTCAATCTACATCATGTCACAATCCATAAATCTGCATATTATTTTTATGTTGAAAACATGCATCTTTTATAGGAAGGTTGAGATGCCCCCCCCACCACTTTTTTTCTATGACGATAAATCTAATACAAAGGAACCATCTCCATTTGTCGAGCCGAGAATTCATTTCAGTTCATTTTATGTTTTACAATGAGTGAACCTGGATATGTTTTTAATGTATTGTTAAGTGGTTGCAGTCATTGTCAGGAGAGCATGCAGGCAATGGCGAAAATATGTTCTCTCCAGTACCCAGTTCCTTATCTATCACTTGTCAATGGCTCGCTACACGTATGAAATGATAAAACCAGATTGCAAACAAATGTATTCCATGACTGATGCACATCTATTAACATAAAGACATACTACTGTTTTTATGCAATCTACAGTAGTCACATTGGAAAAAAATGTGCCTCTACTTACATTTTACCTCAAAACACTTTTACAACAGTACTTGATTAGGAAACCAATACATTTTGACGTTTGCGTCACATAACCAGCCCCTATATATTTGGATATTCCGCTGTTGTGCTTGGAAGCACACCTGGTACAGCATTGGACATGCAATGCAGAGTGCTCGATTTTGATTAAACACGAGTTACGATTAAAGAGATCAAAAAATTGGAGAAGCAAGCTAAAATGGCAAATGTATTTTTGTCTCAGATTTGCTTTCATCAGTGTTGTGTACGTGGTACATTATTTTCAGACATGACAGCTTTAACCTTTTAGTGCCACTCACTGGACATGTTGTTTTCGAACTGCCATACATACAACATGACAAGCCAATAAAATGTTGCCTGATTCATGTTTATCTGTGTCAAACTAAAATTACGCACACTTTAGCACCACTCACTGGACATTTCACTTTGTAAGTATTGCAAAACATCCAAGAAGCTATTTTACCACAGGTTTTGTCATAAAATGTTTGTTTACATTTCAATTTCACTTGTAAACCAGCAAATACTCTACTACAAACCTGAAGTCTAATATATCAGGCCTAACATCCTTTTGTCAAGTCACAAGTAGGATGTCTGTAACCCCTCCCAGGGGATCATTACAGTTTAAAGTCATTTGTATGTAATCTGTAATCTCTCGTATCTGCCATACAATGAAGGTGAGCAAACCTCTCGTCACTGGGTTTCATGATATAATGGTGTCAGATGACTTAAGTAGATGGTGGAGCACTGGGATTTGATTGTGCTTCTGTGTCACTGCTGTAATGATGATCTAAAATGAATGTAAATTAAAACAATAAGACCCAAGAGACCTTACATTACAGAGATTTTACAGAGCCAAGGTTAAAAGTTGCTGTTAGGCTCAACATGAAGGATGGCACAAGAATATGATAAAAGACACCAATGTTCAATAGATAATTGCGTTTACTTATGATTATAAGAATAACAGATTAGACATTCTTAAGAATACAAATTTTGTCTAAATTTGTCTACTGTAGGCTATTTATTACTTCCAAGTAACTTTAACTAAAAGAGGGATAGACTTGTTAATAAATATAGAAAAAGTGTGATCACAGGTGTGTATATCTGCTACATTACAAGGAGTGTGACTTATCCAATTTGTCAGAATTTAGAACCGGAATATTTATATTTAAATAGGCTGTTTCAAGATACACGCTGGATTTTTTTTTTCTTCTTATAAAAGGTTTACACATAAAGTGATCGCCTTCAGCAGTGACTATTCTAAATAATGTCAGCATATGTGTGTGTACATATTCCTTGTCTTTTGCTGCTGACAATACAATACAATCTTCAATAAAGACAGATGGTTTTTGCCTGCAGTCTATGTAGTTAGAGGCAAACAGGGCCTTGCTATCTAGAAAATCTAACACGGACAACATAAAAAAGAATACTGTGTGCGCACCTTTACTTTGGTTCTTTTCTAATACATTTCCAAAATAATTGTTTACTCATTTTTCTGTTTACTTGTGTAATATTCTTATAAGATTATCCTTAGATTGTGCGGGTGGGTTAGCGTGATTTGGTTGTTCCTCTTAGCTTGTTTCCACGCTGACTGATAATGACTTCTTGTCTCCATCCCTGAGAGTCTGCATTCCTCTCTCTCAATCCCTCTGCACTCCAACTCTGCTCATCTGGAACCATATTCTCTCCCATCTACACCCCCCGCCCCAATTAAGGGTCTCTGTAACAGACCCTCTGGAGGACGAGATGTGGAAGCATGACTAGTCACACCCGAAAAACAGAGATGCACACACACATATGCAAACGGCCCTGCAAAGCAACCCACACGGTCATGCAACAGATATTCCTATGCGAAAAAAAAAAAAGGAAAACACTCCATTATAAGCCTCAAACAGCATGAAGCACATTCACAAGAGTGAGAAAAGATTAAATGCTGGAGGACTGAGAACTAAAAATATACTAATGCCTTTGTAACTAACCTACTCTGCTCCGTTGCAAGTCAGCAGGGACCGCATTACAAGCGCCGTCATTCTATAAAGGATAGCAATCAAAAGAACTCTGAATGCGAGGTTGCCATAGCAGAGAGAGGGAGTGTATTTCTGTCTTGTGATGTGGCAGAGAGGATCAGAGTGAATACTTCAGCTCTGGCATATTTAATATGGTCATAGTCGCTCTGCCTCTATATGGAGATGCACTACAAAGATCCAGCAATGTATGGGTGTAACAGAATCTGAGCTGCAGATAAAGAGATAGCTGATTGAAAGGGAGAGGAGAGAGTGATTGTTGTTGGCCCAGATAGCAGCAAAACAACAGAGAAAATTGGATAAAAGGGAGTTTTGGTAGGGTTACCGTATCTAATCTGTCCAGGACTGCTAGTGTGTGACGATGGCGTGGGATGTTCCCCAAAGCCCTTTCTGTGAGATAGAGGCACTCTAATTCACTGTGCTGTGAACTCTCCACAGCTTGCTCGACAAGAATGTGCGACATTTGAAGAGAGAGTGAGAATCTGAAGGGAAAAAAATAGCGAAGGGAATGGCACTCTACTAATTGGAAGTTTACTCTGTACTGCAGTAGCACTGTTCAGATTGCATCATGGAGTGCATTTAAATGTAATAAAAATCAGCTCATTCTAAAAAATACAACAACAAAAAAACCTATGGAAGTAAAAAATGTTTTGACTGATTCTGGATCATACAAGTAGAACTGCATGTTTTTTTTTTTTTATTATTTAAAAAGCAATTTAGTATAAAATTGTGGCGCTTGTTTATAAGGCTGTACAATTAAAAAGAAAAAGATTACCAATATGACTATAAAACACCACCACCACTACTAAATTATTAGTATTACTCCACCTAAATTAACAAAATAAGAATAAAACAAAATTTAAATAAATATTTATCAATATGACAATAATAATGACAAATTTGTAATACTTTGATAATAATAATGAATAATTTATATATTTTAAACTATAATAAATGTATGATAGTAAATTATAATTAATTATTTAACATTTCACTGTAAAATCAAAAATGGCAAAAGCAATAGTATTGTGTAAAATAATGTAAAATAATAATAATAATTATATATATATATATATATATCACAAACATTTTTAGACAAAATACGGTACATACCTCATTTACAGAATGAACATTTCAAGGACATTTTGTGACATGATGAATCATGAAATTTAATGCACAAAAAACATTTCTTAAGGGCAAATTGCATTTTGTAGTTCACAAAACAACTTCACTTAAATTCTGAATGAAACATAGATTGAACAATTGCTTAATATGCACATATTTTCAATCTTTCTTTGTACGTAATGCATGAAAGAAACCTGCATTTTGTCATTAAATTCTGTCAGATTATACATTCAGTCCACAAAATTTGTCAGATCACTTTAGGCTCATCAAATATACTGTTTGTAGATTATTTTAGTGCAATTAATTTTTTTAACGTTGAGCTGCTCATATGCTCACCACCACACAGTGAGGCATGCTGAGACGCAGCTGAAATGAGATGATAAAGCACCACGACTGGGCAACACGCTGAGGGTGTCTCCTGCCTTCTGGAGCTGCACCGTACCACCCAGTGTGGTTGAGCCTATAGAAATCTGTCATCCCTCCGCTGAGCTGACAGAGGGTCACATTTCAACATGAACAACGTTCCTCATTTATAAAGTAATGAGAAATGAATAAGTAAATGAATAGATGTGCCTTGATATAGCAAGAAAGTCAGTCTTGACCTCCATCAGATACGTTAGACCTGACAGAAAGCCAACCACTAGTGAGGATGAACAATGGACCAAAGGTCAAACAAGGTGATTTTTAATGGAAAGGCAGCCAGCAGGGAGACAATATGCCAATCTGGTGCTAGTTGTGACAAAATTAATTCCCATCACAAAAGAAATCAATACTCATTGTAGCCTCCTTCCTCTTACACAGCCATTTGTCTTTTGAACAGAACCCTGTCACTTCTTCTGGCTGTCTGCAAATTATTCACACTTATTCAGTGGATCTTAAATTCCCAAGGTGCCTGCACAGGCTTCTAGCTCCTACGAGTCCAGTTTAATCAGTAAATTGTGTATTTTTTTGCTCTGTAGTACCAGATAGCAGAAGAGGGGCCTGTATTGTACCCAGGAGAATCTATCAACGGGAGAAGGATTGCTTTCCCCCCTCACGTATGAGGAAGTATATAATACACACTATTTAGATACAGGACAGTGGATGTGAAATGAAAGGAGTGAACTGATAGGTTGCAGACTCCACGCTGGATCTTGGGAAACCCATTTCTCTTCCATATCAGACCTTCAGCTGACACTAGCTGAACAACAGCTGCAGATATTGCACTCTGCAATTTTATTTCACTACATGTCTGATTGTGGGGTTGGCAGCAAACAAGAAGCCCGCCAAGAGGGGGCATTTCTGTCTCCCTGTGGATGTCTGCCTGAAAATAACCTCAAAAAGAGTGTGATATAGCACTCTTGTATACAAATATTTAATTGGTAATAAAAAATTACAATTCTGTCTTCATTTACTCACCCTCATGTTGTTCCAAACCCATATGGTTCTCTTTTGTGGAGAAATTGTGAATAATGTACTGGTTGCTCTTAACAGTAACATTTAATGGGCTGTATCTTTACAAAAAGATAGAACAACACCATAAAAGTAGCATTAAGCTTCTGCAGATGATTTGAGTGCTATTTGAAGGCTGACATTAAAGCTATTATTTTGTGATAATCTTTCACTCTAGTGGTTATTCCACAGCTGTGACCGGAACATTCAGTCGGTGAGTTATCACTGAGTCAGTGAATTAACCATTCAGACTGGTTTTATCAATTAACTGAAAAGATCTGACTCAAAAGAATGATTACTGGTTATGTATCTCATGAAGTAAAAGAAGAGCTCAGATAGTTGTCCAGATTTCAGTCGAAAATGACTTAAATTTCTTACATAAAGCAGTTTGGCTTCAGAAGTGTTGTCTTCGTGAAATTAGATGCATCTTTTAGATCTTATAATGGTTGATACATTTGTGCCCATAATTGTAAATCAATTGATGCCACACGATGTCAATTTCTAACCTGTTGTTTATTGACTGTAACATTGAATATATGTCATAAGGAAGAAAAAGATTTAGAACAACTTGAGATTAAGTTTTAGTTTTCATTTGAAAGAAAACTACACTATAAAATCTATTGGTATAATGATTTTGCACTGTTCTCCACTTAGGATTCACTGTTCTTGCTATTGAGTGGCCCTCTTAATCAGTCATCAGCCAAGTGTCTTTCCCTCTTAAATGAGAGCACAAATGCCACCAATTTCTGCAGAGAAAAATAACTGCAGTTGCAAATGTCACAAGACCCAAAATCAACAGTAATAAGCACTTTGATCAATAATAGATCACGCTGTCAGGTACAAACACGTTCTGCATTAATTAGCTGCACACGAGGCGGAGGCTGAGCCAGGTTTATGTGGTACACCCCTGGATGTGAAAACAAATCCAATAGGACCGATCCAATGGAAATGAGGGCTTTGATTAGCCTATGACATAGAGAGGAGAAAGACATTAAGTTGGAGGCCACTGCTCTGGTGGATATCTGTCTGGGATCAGCAGCGTGAGAGAATTGTCACTGAACTGCTGATGTGCACATGGTGTGATCGTATCATGAAAAAGCAGGAGAAAGATTGACAGAGAAGCAATATGATGGCAAACAGATGATTTGATACAGGTAAAGGACAGATAAGTTAATTATGTGTCGTTTGATCACATATTTAACAACTTAACCCTATAGTGCAGCTAATTTTCCCTCCCTACAAGGCATAAATATAATTCACAGGATACACTAATTGATCATTAAGATGTATATTAATTAAAACTCCTCTTCTTGCTTCATTAATGAACATACACTTTAATGATAATTTAGATGGGGTTCAGATTTCTTCTGTGCTGTTGGGACCAAATGTCCCCACAAGGACAGTAAAACCTGAAATCACTAACATTATGGTAACAATAGTACCCATGAGAAAAATAGCTCAGTAAACATACTAAATAATGGCTTAGTGGAAAATCTAAAAAGAGACAGGCTTATATTAAATCCCCAGCAAGAAAAATAAATGTTTGCATTTGTGTGTATGTAACTCCATGTTGCTCCAGGAGGACCGTCGCTGTCACTAAGGATAAAAGCATCTGCTGAATGACAGTTTGCCATTTAATTTCTTACTAAATCTGGACATGACACATTGCCTATATGTAATCACATACATAAATGCAGATGGAGACGGGGGCACATACAGTATGTAAACAATTATAGCATTAAAGGAATATGTCTGGTTCAAAGCAAGTTGAGCTCAGCTCAGCTACATGGCATCTGTGGCAACATTTAAGAAAAGAAAGTATATTTTATTTTAATTGATAAGACAATAATTGAGGTCAGAGTGAGGCTCTTAAGATGTCAGTAAAGGATTTAAAAACCGAAGCTTATAATTTAAAAAAGAACTAACATTAATTAATATGTTAAATCTTGTATACTATTTGAGTCATAAAACTGTTGTTTTCGAAGTTTTATTGTCATGGCAACAAGGAAAGTTTGTAAAATGGAACATAACTTCACAAATAAAAGGTAAGTAATTTTAAGTGTGGCTACACTACTGAAACAGTGAGTAATATGTAGTATTTAGATTGGGCTCTTTCACTTTTACTGTAAGTGCCTCATTAAAACCCAGATTTTTGCTTTATTCAAAGAAAATTAGGGACACGTCAAAATACATTTGGGGTAATCGACATTACTTAATACTCTCTCTCTCTCTCTCTGTATTTATATATATTTATTCATATATGCATACACACAATTCATCATTTTTTTTTTCTTATCCAATTTTAAATTTCAATTGTTATTTTTCAATTCAGGAGCACAGAGTCTCATAATATCACAACCTGTTCAACAGCCCCCTTTATTACCCCAGCTCTATTTTTATGTGTGTGGGTTTTAAGTCAGTTCGTAGCCTCAATGCCTCTGTTTATTACTACTGCTCTTCAAAGATGGATTGCATTAGCGACGAGCGCACTCAGCCCGATACAATAACCAACTGCTACCTGGACAGGCGCCAGAACAGTTCTAACATTAGCTCCACATCGCATATGTCAGAGTCAGTGCGTGATCGGCTCTCTGAGGCTGTGATTGGGGCAATTCAGAACGGCAAATCAAATCAGCTTTAACAGGGGACGGCTGTAAGTGCTAGAGAAACACTGACCACACATTAATTATTAAACACAGAGATATCAGGCTTATAAATGTACACTGCAGATACACCTCCACGGTGGCGAGGAGATGCTATCTGAACCTCACAAATAGGGCCCTTAAGTGCCCCTGAACCTGAGATAAATTTGGGCAATCGAAGAGCTTGTACACACCGCAAGATTGCACGTCTCCATTAAAAACTACAGCAACTTGTGCCCAGGTTATTTTGAGGTAACAATCGAGGCTGGATAGTGAGCAATGTGAGGGCGAACATCACCCCGCTTTGCGGTGACAGCTGTAGTCATTGTGCCATTTAAAGCAAGACCATGGGAGCAGAGTGTTCAGGCGAATGCGGCAATGTTTACAAAAGCATTGTGAAAGCACAATGGCCAACACAATGCCTCTGGACCGCAATGAAGAGGTGAAAATCCCTTCAAAGCTTCCAAGTCAATAATTGTTTGCTTAATAATATAGATAAAACAATGTTTTGTTTCCTTTTGTTTGCAAAAACCACCCTTTAGTCTCTCCGGGGTCCATTGTTGACTAGTGCAGAGCAGGGAATCATGCTTCTGGCAGCGAAGTAGAATCCCAATACATGTTCCCTCTGTCATGCATTTCAAAAAGAAGCTTAATTAGTCTTCCAGCTTTTAAGACGCTCTGGCTAATGAATTTCATTAAACAAGAAAGTGGCCTGATATGTGGGCACTACTCTGGCAGATGAGAGGAGGGGAGTGGGTGGAAAGGGAGGCTAGCTGTGTGGGTAGTTGAACAAAGATACAGCCTCCAGCAAAGACTTTATAAAATACACAAGGATGCCCTGCAAAGCTACTCATTATGTAGACAATGACAGCCATCATACTGCTGGGAACGTATGTCCTCCTGCATCCCATCAGGATCGTTTTAATGAAGTGGGTTTGGAATCGTAGGAGAACTGTGAGTTAAGTCTTTGGGGTCGCAGAAATGCATCTACCTTCTAGACTCTCTGCTGAGACTGCGAGAATATGAGCCAACTCCTGGCACCTGCCCAGGCACTGGGCTGAACCCGACCCTTCCCCTGGGTCCTAGCCCGCTCCCTCCCTTCTGTAATTTTAGTCTTTTGAGCAGAGCCACTACACTGATAAACACTGCAGCAAGGAAACTCAAACAATGTAGTGAATGTATCCCAACACATCTCGAGGTGGTCTGCACTTTCAAACCCAGCACTGCGGTGAAGCACTAAATTTATGAGTAGGATATTGAGAGTTGCTGGAATCAAGAGTGCATTTTAAATCAGTTTTGAATATTATTAAAGGGAAAGTACACCCAAATATGTAAATTCTGTCATCATATGCTCATTCTCACATTGACTAACTTTCTTCCCTGAAACTATAAAAGAATATATTATGAACAACTCAGTGGGTCTCTAAAGATTGCAGCTCAGAAAAAGGACATAAAGGTAGAGTGAATTTAATCCATATGACTCGACTGATATATTAAAAGCCTTCTAAAGCAGCATCCTCAATTTGTGTCATGAACAGAAATGTAATCCCCTCAAATCAAATAAAAAATGTATCAATCCCATGTTTAATGTAGTCTGTGTATTCAAGCGCTGATCAATGTTTTGAAATTAAATAAAGACCTTAATTCAATCTGTTTATCATACACCCTCAAAAAATGTCACCCTTAAAGTGAAGCTTTATTTACCAATACCCCAACTATATTATTCCTTAAAGGCTCAAAGTAGTGCCTTGAAGTTTAGTTTTTTAACTCTTACGTACTAATATGCACAGTTTAAGAGGTAGGTGAGGTACATAGTTGTCCCTTTACAGTTATAGTACGCCTAAAGGTATAATAAAAAATAAAAAATAAAAAATTCTGGCAGTATATGAAGTAAATACACCAATACCAAGTTTTCCTGGTAATGTACTAATTATACTTCAGGGGACTTCAAGTAGAATGGATCGATTTCATGCTACCTTTATGTCCTTTTTGGAGCTTGGATATTGGACACCATTGACTTTTGTTAAATGGGCAAAAAACAGCAGAGAAATTCTTTGAAATATCTTCTTTTTTATTCCATATAATAAAGCAAATAATATGAGGCAGAGTAAATGATGAACTATCTTATTAAAGCAAACTCAAGGTGGTCTGCTCTTGCAAACCCAGCGCTGCGGTGAAGCAGTCAATTCATGAGCTGGATATTGAGAGTTTCAGGACCTAAAAATGCATTTTAAATCAGTTCTGAATATGTATTAAGGTGAAAGAGGCTGTATGTATTGAAACGGGGTCAAATTCACCATTCATCCAGAATAGAAAAGGAAATGGGAAATTATAAGGGAGATAATGTTTTCACACAGTTGGAAACATTCTAATAAAGAGGATAAGTGTATGAAATGACATTTACGCTCTCAAACGCAGCGCCACACACCCAACCCTGCACGCAGAAATCGAAACACACAAACACAGGTACGCACACACACAGAGAACCTGCTCCATAAAGCTGTCTCTTTGAGCTCTGCTGCTTTAATTTACACAGCCAGTACCAACTCTATCTCTCTTCACGCTGACCATGCACATTCCCCGGGATCCTTCCACTGCCATTACCGCTGCTGTTGTTTCAAGCAGAGATTAAATAAGAGGCCAGAGGAAGATAAATTCTGAGGATCTGCTAGGCTGTCGGACCAAAAAAAAATCAATGATTTTTCTATGGGAGAATTCTAATGAAGGTACGGAGGTACTAGCCTTACAAATCACCTGCAGGTTTTGATATATTTGAAGCTCTATGTGATCTTCAGAACCCTTTGTGTAAAGCTAAAGAAAGAACTAATTAAGGTTGCTACGTAAAATAAAGAAGCTTCTCGCGCTAATACGTCAAACAGACACTTTTAAAGCATCTGTTTGCACTATTTGCATTAGGTGAATAACATATCTCGACAGAAGATGCTGAATTAATGGTCAGAGCTGGAAAATGCGAGGTTTTGTTGTTGTCATCAGTCTCTTCTGGCACGGTGAGCATCTCACTCACAAATACAGCTCCTCAATCTTATTTCCCGACTCTCAGATAGATCTATCTTCAGATTTAAAGCCCCGCTCGGGTATCGGAATAGAGAGTCAGCGCAATATTGATTATTGGGCTGGTGTTGACAGCGTTTTCTACAATAAAAATGCTTGAGTAGAAAGTTTAGAGTAAGATTGGTGATGTCATTAGCAAGGAGAGATTACAGGGGTCATTCAGAGGTTGCTTTGGAGACTGTCCTAGAACGTCATCAGAGGGAGAGAGAGAGAGAGAGGGATTATGGGATAGCATGCAAACAGACATATTCCCCACACCACACCCCTGTCCTTCGGTTAGCCTCAGAGGCTAAAAGAGATTACTTCAGTGTCCCAAATCAGAGAGATCTTTCAGCTGTGCCTGATGTAATGTGTGCCTCTGCGGTGTGAAATATGCACATATTAAAACTTGATCTTTCAGACGTCTCTCAGCATGATAAAAAAAAAGCCTGTACACAATGACAGCATTCTGTTCAACCAGATTTCAAATGCTTTGGAGTTTATGGTTGAAACCTTGTCACAGCGCTCTCTTATTTGGCACTTTGTGTACATTTGTTTGTTAAACTTTCATCTCACCAGCATGCACACCACAAGACAAGCGGACTCGCACTAGAGCGCAGGGGCAGAATGCCGTGAAATTGCTGTGATCGTGTGCACGTGCAGTATATGAAGTGAAACACCATAGGCTTTAAACGCCTGACAGGCAACGATGAAGTTTGTATCCTACTGTACATTCACAAGTCAACCTGTTTTCTGATCTGAACCGAACCTCAACAAGAATCGCTTTGTTATCTGCTTAGGTGTTTATTAAGGCTTTGAAACAGGGATTTAAATGTCAATAATCGCCATGGCTACCGCATGAAAGGCTGCTTGTTTCCTCTTCTTTGAAGTCCAGATCATAGCTTCTGTAGAATGAGAAGACGTGGTTATTGGGAAGAGATCTAAAATGATCTAACCATAAGTAGGTTTCAAACATTACTAAATATTGTAACTTTAGGTACACAATCGTTCAAAAAATGTGGGTTCTGTAAGATATTTTTATATCATTTGATGATGATGATGATTGAGACAGAAATTTGTTCCATTTGGGTTACAACAACAGTCTATAAAGACAGCAGTGTGGATTATTGAATGTGATATAATGTATAACTGTATAAACTGAACACAGTCTTATGATTACTGTGGTATAATTTATTTCAGATTTATCATCCTTAAAAAGCAAATTGTAGTTGTGGACATTTTACGTGTCTGTCAGACAGCTGCTTCCTGTCTAAGTGGGTGGTTCTTGGCCAGAGTAATTGGCTAAAATTGCTAAATGGCCCAGACTTTATTGTAAGAAATCTGGCTCTACAAAAATAATCATTTCTCACGACCTGTCTTTCATTCAAGCAAAAAAAAGAAAATCTTCATTTTAGAGCCTCTTAAACGCATTGTATACAGTGCATTACAATGTATATGAGTTCCCTCCCATCTTAATGATCCATAATCATGTACAAGATCAAAGCTATAAAATTAGCTTATATGATTAGTAACCTACATTTTTTTTTTTTTTTCAAATTTAAATCCTAGCCATTTTATATACAAAAAAGAGATGTAGAGCCATTTAAAAATGAATTATCATCTAGTAATTTCGTCAGTGATTTCAATCCCTTTTTGAACAGTTACAGTTTACCAACACTATCTGAGGCTTATTCAAAATAACGCTGCCAAAACTGCACAGGCCAAGGCGCAGGGTTTTTTTTTCTCTCTGATGTCTCATCATCTTTAAGCACACAGTAGATCACCGTCAATTAGCTGACATTCTGATCATTAGAAACTGCTCACATGCAGAGCGCAGTCTCCCAGCAAACCATGGCCAGAGATTTTAAATGTGTTTGGAACACAAACGCATTGACGTGCACAAATACACACAAGAGAAATGACAAAACAAGGCACAGACACAAGTACACAACCAGGTTCAAACACACACACACACACACACACATTACAGTTCAATATTCAGCAGCTATATCAAACAGGAAAATGATTCGAAATTGTAGCCAGCAAAACATAATCAGCATTTTGTAGTGAATGTTTATGGTGATTAGGTAGTTCTGATGGATCTATTTCCTACAGTTATTTTGTACAATTAAACATAAATCAGTCTGATATGAAGCTCAAGTGGCAGTGGCTGACCCTGACTCCACTTTCCGGATCTAAATGATTGCAGATTAAGAGGCGGTTGGCAGGAGACAGCATAGCCACTGCCGCCCCATCCTGACTCCATTTTGCCCAGAGACAAAGGTGACGACACTTGAATAATTAACAACCACAAATAGAGACTTTAAGCCGCTCTCGCTCTCTGGAGCAGAGGAAGAAAACATAATGTTGTAAGACAGGGATGGCACTCTTGGAAATACCTGCGTTTTGTATTCAAGTTTCAGTATAATTTTAAAATAATTTGTTGGTTTTATACAAGGATACTTCTATATAGCACCCTTTTGCTTACAATGATGCATACTAAACTTTATCAGAAACCGCGCCATTATTGAGAAAAATAAAATAAAATAAATAAAAATGTACTTAAGTTTAAGGTGATGTTTTATTCACTCAAATTTACAACAACAGCACACCATGCTACTTGCTGGCAATGGATGTGCTATAAATGTGTCCCTGCTACATTTTACAGTAAATTATAACTACCATCACTCTGGTATCGCTGGGACATTTATGATTCAGCAGCACAGACTGGACCCGATCAGATTTTCTGTCACTCTCGGTTGGTCTACAGATGGTCTGTACTGGATAACATCTAGTTGCTGGATTTTACCACAGTTTGAGCATGTCGCTGAATCATTGAGTTTTGAGATTGTTTGGTTCATCTGTGGCATTATCTGCTGCAGATACTACGTGCTTATTTATTATTGTGGTGTCTTCAAATTCAGATATACCGCCTCCGGACCATCACACCCCTTGTACACTCTCTCTCTAATTGTCTTTTTTTCATGAGCTTGAGTATGATTTATCTAGCAGGGTGTTCCCTGCTTACACATACACTACCTGTGATGGCAATTTTGTAATGGCAATTTTCCAGTTAAAACATTTACACTGTTATAAAAGTTTTCATTTTCAAAAGAATTATGTAGTTTTAAACTTTCTATTCATTAAAACAATCGCAAAAGTGTCATACTATCCACAAAAATGTTATTATTATAATATATATATATATATATATATATATATATATATATATATATATATGTATATATATATATATATTATTATTTTTTTTTTTTTTTTACTATTTTTAAATAAATAAATGTAACTTTTAACAATCTTACCGATTTCACTTTTCTAAATGGTATTATATACTTGGATAGACACTGATTCATTTAAACTGTACACCCTTTCATTTATCAATTTATTTATAAAATTAATTCTAAAGGAAATAAATGTAATTTAAAAATAATATTGCTAAATGTAATTATCATCAAAGCTCAGTCTAAACTCAAGGCTCGAAGAATGAAGTAAATTTGGAACAGTATAACGTTACAGTACAACATTAACATCTTAACATCATGTCACACTTCAAGTACAGGCACAATCGTTCCGACTTCTCTTAAGAAATGACCCAGAATTAAACATTACATATCAAAGTTGGTAATGGAAGACAAAGAAAATTGTGTAAAACTTTTAGTATTTCATTTAGTCATTTATATGTACAGGCCGACAATAAAATCCAATTAAATTAACTTACAATTTCCATGAATTATCGGTAGCTGTTAGTACATGAATATCATACATTTTAGTGTCTCTCCAAATGTACTGTGTGTGCGCTAGAACCACACTCTAAGTACAAATACTAATGAATAGTAACGAGATCAGGTTGGATTTAGAAAGAAAGAGAAAAAAAGTGTTACAAGGTAGAGTGAGAGGAAGCGAGAAAAGAGAGAATGAAAGAGCAGCATGAGAGCAGAGCAGAAGTTAATTGACTTGAGTCAAAGACAAAAGGTCTAGTATTCAGCACTCTAATAATATCATTGTTTGCTGAAGTACCTGAATACTAGACAGACAAAGGGAGAGATGGAGAGAGATAGGAGGCTCAGTGAACACCTACACACTTAACTCAGAGCTCATCAGAAATACTGTGGTCACCTTGAGGACTCCTCACAGCCCCTCTCTCCGCCTCTTTCCCTGGATCTCCATCTGTTCTCAATCGCAAACATGGCCCATCGGTGGTCGTCTCCCTGCGATCGGCTCCGGTAAAGCGGGAGGTGGGCAGCAGTGAAGCTCAATGAACTGAGTGTCTACTGCTGTGTTGCTCAGTGTTTACAAGCTTGCTTGGTCCGCTGCAGATTTTATTAAATTTTTTTCTTTGAAAAAGGAGGAAAAGAAGCGCTTCACTTCTATCAAGTATCAAATCAAGTGAGACGAGGCAGCTGGGATGCTCTGCATTATAATATCACTCAATGGAATGGGGAACATTAAAAGGCTCTCAGCACTCATATTGCGGTGAGTGGCTATAAGCAAAGATGGGGACTCGTTCAATTACTGGCACAACCACAGGGCTCTCTTTCCAGCGCTGCACCTATACCTTCCCATACCTACTGCATTCACTGTGCTGCATATTTCATTTATATTACATAGCATAAACACACAAGCAAATAGGGCGTTAACGGGACAGTTCACATAAACATGAAATGGTCATCATTTACTCACCCTTATGTCTTTCCAAACCTGGATGCTGTTATTATTATTATTATTATTATTATGCTCACTAAGACATCATTTATTTGATCAAAAAACAGTAAAAACAGCAATTTTGTGAAATATTATTACCACTTAAAATAACTATTGTCTATTTTATTATATTTTAAAATGTCATTTATTCCTGAAAAGTCAAGTTTTCAGAATAACAGTCTTCAAGTGTCACACGGTCCTTCAGAAATCATTCTAATATGATGACAGTGATACTAATAAATATTTTTGCGGAAACCGCAATGCATTATTTTACCCTATAACCTTACCCTAAGATAGTGCTCACCAAAAATGTTTTTATATGGAAAACAACTACATAAATATTCTTAAAAAAATTGTTCTTTTGTGATCCACTGAAAAATAACAACATACTGTATAGTTTGGATCAACATACAGGTGAGTACAGTAAATAATGAACACTTCTGGGTGAACTATTCCTTTAGGAGTCATATGCTTTCAGGGTCAGAGTGGATATGTCACAGGCAATGGTATAGCAGTATCCGTCCCTTAGGAGACAGGAACGCTGCAAGGAAGCCTCTCTATATGCTGCCCTTCAGTTGTACAAGGCTAGAGCTCAGGGCTGGCAGGGTATTTTTACTCCACTGCTTACGAGTGCAATACCCTCCTGACGCGTACAAAAATGCCTGGCAAAGTTCAAGCGATTATATAGAGGCGAGCGCTTCGGAGCAAGAGATTGGTCTCACCGTGTTAGCCGCTTATTCTGCATTGAAACAGCAGGTAAATTATAGATCCTTGTGGCCGGCGACTTAAATATTTATGAGGGTAAGACAACAACAATGGGTTGACAGCATAGGATCGCCGTGAACGTTTCATCTCTGAAAATCAGGTGAGACGAATACAGGAAGGAGAAAGGGTAAAGCTGCCATGCTACTGTGTAATTGTGCTATTATACCTCAGCAGCAAGCCTACAGTGAAACCCAGCTGTGCCTTTGTGCCTTCTAAGTACACAGTTTATTCAATGGGGTATTTTCTGTGAATCAGTGTGAAAATGGGTTCACCGTCAGTAGAAAACATGGGATTAGCACTTTTATAAGGGCCCCTGGAATCTGCGGCGTGCCTCTTTTGTGAAGAGAGGAGGAGAACAACACAACCAGGGCAAGAGATTTGATTTGTCACAGTGAATACCTCCAAAACACACACACACAGATGCATTCACAAAAGAAACAAACACCGTGTCTGCGGGGTTCAGAGAGAATGATTCCATTGTTATAAAGTTAACAGCACTGTGAAATGAAATTGATGCAGCACTAGCAGGCAAAACGCCACGTTCAGGGTATTTAAATGAACCTGGCGTTTATGAGTAACAGAAGGCCATGAATGGAGTGAATTTTAATCAGCCGAGTGCGAGCGTGCCACACATTTGTCTCGGGCGTGTGTAAAGTTAACTACATCTGTCTGCATTCGGCAGTGATGACAAGCCTTGGGTTCTCCCCGTCTGTAAATAATGCATGCTGCACGGTGTGATATCTAAATGCTTGTTTCTCCCTCACACCTGGATGGAGCCATGTGGTAAAATGCGGCGAAAGGTTGTAGAGGCTAATCGTCTGAGCCACTATATTAATTACCCTGCAGCAGAGCTTGTGCATGGCGGCCTGGTCACTGCTAGAGCTGGATTTCTGCTGTAATTCTCAATTAGGAAGCAACTCGGCGCGCGTCTGCACACACATACACATTGTGTTCCCAAATGCAAATTGTCGGGCCAGCTTTCCCAGCAGGGAAAGACAAAGGGTAAGAAGAACATAATAACATTTTGCCCTTTTTCAATCCCTCTCCTCCCACTGTTTCAGTCTCTTTCTCTCTCGCTTTCTGCGATTAAGCTAGTCTGCTGCTGCCTCGTCTCTTGCACACAGGCAATGGTGATTAGGGCTTCATAGACTTCTGTGCTTTGAATGGTGGCAAGAAGAAAGAGCATGATATACAACACAAATAGGAATATCAGAGCGACAATGGCAATTTAATTCTATGCATATCATGTTAGCAACATCCAATCTACACAATCGCCCAGAACCCCTGTGCAATCAGCACAAGAGCTGATTATAACACCTGTTCATGCTGCCACGCATCTGCCAATAGAGGCACTGTGGCCATACATACTGTATAGTTATTCAGCATAAGGATCCTTTCCCAGAGCACAATGGTGTCTGAAAGAGGCATCACTGAGTGGAAATGGATGCTCACAGCACACAGCTCAGCGGGGAGATGGGCTGACTTAGCAGCGACTGTGAGGAAATCGATACCAGCGTTGAAATAACCCCGTTGATACGCATATTCATTCAAACTAATGCAAGGGGCAAAATTCCACTCAGGCGCTGGTGTTCACTCTGTGTCTGACTTTATAAAAGTCCACTGATATGGCACCACTCCAATCAGGTACTTATTCAGTTTAATACAAAGGATGATGTTTTTTATTGCCTTATCACACCTGGACTAAACAGAACAAAAAAAACTAAACAAAAAAACAACAACAACGAAGAGTAAACTAAACTAAAAACAGAGCAAGGCAAAGCAAAGCAAAAAAAAAAAAAAAACTAAAAAAAAAAAAAAACTACAACAACAAAGCAACAAACCTAGCAAAGCAATTCAATGGTAAAGGCTTCATATTGTAGGTGTCTTTATAACACTTAAAATAAACATAATAAATTAATAAATGTTTATATATTACTTTTTAATGAAAACTTAATACAAAGATTTAAGAAATTACATACCGTATACAATACTGTATGTTATTTATTTGCTACTCTAATATGACAAATGACATAAAGCAACCAAATATATAATGTTGTTATTAATTATAATAATAACATGACCAAAGTGAGTGTTATTTAATTTTGTAATTGTTTTCCAAACGGTGTTAAACATTCTGTTTCAATAATTATTCCAATTTCTTCTCCAAAAATGTCACAAGTAACACATGCTCAGCATCAAAGTCACTGTTATAGGCCATTCAATACGCGAGATACACACAACTTGACTTGTTTTCATTTTTCTCTCAACATTATCAATAGCTTGACTCTTTCACTTGAACCAAGCCATCTGATGTACAGAGAAAGCCATCTGATGTACAGAGAAAGCCGGGAGAGCAATTTCCTCTAATTACAAAGATGGACTTTACTGAGTGGTTCTGTATTTTCACAGTAGAAAAGTCCATGATATCATAAGAGTGACTAAGGGAGCACTCACACTCTCAGTTATATCGTTATTATCCTTCTTCCTCTCCTTTCCTCTGCGTCTGAGCCACACAGAGCAAATGTTCTACAGCACAAAGCTTTTCTTCTGGACTAAAATATCACTGCACCAGGAAAAGGAGCCAGATGGCACTGCACCAGCGCTGGGATAAGCACAGCTTTCTTAGTCTGCCTTTCATACCCATACATCTGAGTGCGTATGTGTGTGTGTGTGTGTGCAAGAGTATATGAGATTTACAGCTGCTCTATACAGCGGCGGGAGTAATGAACAAAATTTACTGTTACAGATCGTCGGCAGTGATGCACACAATGCTCTGCCGTAATTTTACATTAACTAACACCAGATTCTCCCTGCAACAGAGTGGGAGATGTGTCGGATCTGATACTTGCATTGAGATCGAGCCGACAACGGTCACCGAAACCTCATTCTACTTTTAGTCCGTGTTCGAGAAACAATCTGTTGCTGCATTCACAGTTACGCCACCCAAACGTTCCCTCGGTATAAGCCTTTCAGCTGGAGGCGGGAGGCAGATGAGCAGCATTGGCGCTTGATCCCAAGCCAAGAGCTTCAATATTTCATCTCCAATCATTTTTGATTCTTTTGAAAAGAGGAGGCTGCTGTCAAGAAATCTCTGTTCCCCCAACTGACAGAGATGACACGGGCAGGCTTGAGAAGAGAGCAGTGAAAGAGAGTATGAAATTTCACTTCCACATTAAAAAGCTTTGAAAGATGCTTTCTTTCAGGAGCCGAGTGCTTTAATTAAATTACACTGTACGGCTGCATCATTCATCTCATTACTTTGTATTTATAATCCTGCTTAACTTGCCAACAAATTGAAAAACAATCTTCAAACTGCTCTTAAGAGTAATTATGAAAAATAATATTTTACTAACGCTGATTTTGTTTTTAAATTCCTCTTTGCACTGCCCTAGACATGCCGTTTACAGAAGAGTTTGTGAGTAAATAGAGGCAGTTTAATGGGGGCAAAAACAGGAGGATTATTTAGACGGCAAGACCAGAACAGTACGGTTAGATTAAATCCCAGGCCATGACTGTGATTAGAGATTAAATTGATCCCTGTCCATCTGTTAGGAATGTAGTTATGGTCACGGACAAGAGCCGAACTCACTTTCTCCATATGCAACTTTCCTCATAAACAGGAAGTACTGAATATGCAGTCATTTTGCAACACTTTTCCAGAAGGATTACTGCTTGGCCAGCTTCACATTAGTGTTCCTCTTACACTGCGATTACTGGGGAATCCTTACAATCTTTACAATTGCAATTGTATATATCTGAACTGAAAAAAATAGCTGGTCTTATTAAATTCAAAAATATTATTTAACATCACTGAATCAACCTAAATTATTTTTTATTTAAATCTCATTCTAATCAGGTAGACAGTTGCATGTTAACACTTTGTGCAGTGTGTATATACAGATTTGTTTTACTATAGTAATCACAGTATTCATTATTTATACTTATCTGTAGTAAAGTGTTACCACAGTACTGAAAAGTTTCCAGAGGCAACATTACAGATGCAAACACTTTCTAAGCACATAATCAAAACACACATTGGTAAGGGTGACAGGGTAGTTACCAAGTTTTTGTTGCCGTTCTTGCAGAGGGGACCTCGGAAAACTCCCTTGATGTTTCGAAAGTGTCCATTGCTGAGGTGTGTGGAGCTGATGACAATGTAGTAACACGCCATGGGGAACCCGAAGCTTCCATGCACAGAGTCCAGCCAGGAGAGAGAAAAACAAGTCCACCCAACAAGCCTTTTCTTTTGTTTCTCTGTTTCAGATGAAAGGCACAAGCTCACTTTCCCTCAGTCAGGAACGGAGTGAGCGTGTTCCTTCATCCTCTTGGATCCTCAAACATCGGTCATTTCTCATTACTCAGTCTGTTACAGTCACTTTGTGGGCTTTTTCTGACGTGCCTCTGCTTCTTATAGTAGCCTCAAGCAATGCGTTATCCTGCTCTCTCCTCTTCTGTGCAAAGGCAAAGAGAGTAATGCGGAGCTGCTCTTTCCTCTTCCTCAGTCTCGGCTCTCTGCGCTGGGCTGAAGTGTGTCTGGGCTGAGTCTCTTGCACGTTGCGCAAGTGATACGCACTAGTGAGAGAGCTCCGCTGGGTCTGGCAATGGAAAGCATGGTGTTATAGCGTGCCGTGCGTTGCCGGTCCAGTGAACGGGGCCAATGGCGAACAAGCCCCTGGTCTGATGGTGAGGACTGGGATGAGAATTGCATCTGTCACATGCTGCTCTTCCAGATCCACTGAGTCAGCCTCTACTCTCTCTAGCCAACCAGGATTCAGCATCTTTTTCCTCTCACACACCCCCTCTCTCTCCCTCATTAGTCCTCTCTCTCCCTTTCGCTCGTGAGTGCGTTCTTTCTCGGGAAGGAGCTGAGGCAGCAGTCAGGAGCAGGTAAAGGCAGGCTGAGGCGCTGAGAGAGACGACTCGGTATGTGTTACATGCCCTATCATCCATCTTTTATCAGGTTAATGTGTTCGAGAGTTGCCATAAAAATTTTTTTATGTTATACGGACACAGACACATGCAAATCAAAAGTCTCAGCTGGTACAGTTTACAGGCATTGGGTATTTCCTAATGAGAAAGTATAGAAATTCATAAAGCCACTATAATGATAATTTACATGATGATATGACAGAACTGAAGATTCATGACTTCTTTATGAAGAAAATTGCATTATAGATGCTAACTGAAGAAAGATCAAACAGCAATTTTTAACTCATTTTATTTTAATGAAGTCTGAAAAAAAAAAAAAAAAAAAAGCTTCAAAACACAGCCGCGCTTGAGAATTGGGAATTCTGGGTTAGAGTTCTCTGGATGCATTCATTGTATGCCTATTTAAGGACAACACTGACTTCAGCACTAAACAGAAAGAAAGAAAGAACCGTACAAGCTTCTACAGAGCATGTGGCTGCATGAAACATGCCAGAGAGAGAGAGAGAGAGTTCCCTTCCCACCCCCCAATTTTAGAAGAGCAATAATGCCTCGTAACTAAGCAACGCAGTTTCTGAATCAATTCTAAATTGCATACAGTAGGAGATGCAGATGTAAGGGGCAAGACAAGTGGGTTCACACATGTACAAATGTGTAAAAATGTGTCTCTCAATACGTTAAGAGACATTGTAACTGGTAACTTTGCAATAATTATTAAAAAATACATAATAAAACGATAGGAAATGTAATTTGTCAATTATATTAATGAAAACTACTGCGACAGGAAGACGTCTTGGCATGTTTGAGACTGCAGCATAATTGAGCAGACTGAAAGACAGATATCTTGGAAATCGCTGTGACCAACTGCCAATTAAAATGAACCATCAGGGGATGATTTAAAATGGGAGAACAAATGCTGTTATTCATTTCATAAGTGTTTGAACCTGCTCTTGAAAATGATTCTTTCAATATAGAAATTCAGGTAACACTTTATTATAGGGTCCAATTCACACTAATAACTAGTTGCTTATTAACATGTCTATTATTAACATATTGGCTGTTTATTAGTGCTTATAAAGTACATATAATGCATAACATCCATAATCCTACCCAATACCCTAAACTTAACAACTACTTCATAAATATTAATAAGCAGCAAATAAGGAGTTAACTGAGGCAAAAGTCATAGTTAATGGTTAGTTAATAATGAGAACTGGACCGTAAAATAAATTGTGACCGAAAGTCAATATATCCTTTTGAAAATCGGTCCTGGTTTACTTTGAAACAGTGGCCATGTAGTATTTTGTATACTTCATAATCATGTAGTAATATGTATTAAATAAAAAATATTTAATTAATTTAAATAATATTTAATTAGATAAAAACACATTCCGGAATATGCCATAAAATTTTGAAAATAAAAAACTGACATTACTAAATCATTACTATATATATATATATATATATATATATATATATATATATATATATATATATATATATATATATATATATATATATACACAATACTGCACAAAAAAACATTTTTTTGATTAGCAAAAGATTAATGATTTTTAGATTGCCTACAAAAATGCTTAAACAAATCATTATTCATTATTTAACTAAATGCATTTATTGACCACTAAATCATTAGGTTTATAATGGGTGTGGTGTGGACTATTTCACTGAGAGAAAACATCAAATGCATTTCCGATAAAACGAAGCATCACTTCCCTTAACCAGGCGATAATTGCAACCACAAGAAGACCATTATTAGTAAACTAATGGAAACAATGTTGCATGGACTGCTTTACCTTGCAGCAACAGCCCGGTCTTGTGGAGAGGAATATCACTGAATAATAACTGCAACCGCAGGGAAGAGGAGGAAGAAAGTTTTCCTCAGAACTGCTATAGTTTGACCTGTCAGCTGTCAGGGAGATTTGTTCCAAGTGAAAAGCTCCACTTCGCTTGTGCTATCGGTGTGGTCATGCAGCATACAGTGGTATTCAGTTAAGGGCATGCACATAAGGCAGATTGGGCCCCTGTTTCCATCTGTCTTTCTGTCAATACTCATTGAGCTGCCCACCAACCTCTGCAGTTCAAGACAATGCGCAACCACTAAAGGCTTTAGAAATAACTTGCGTGTGGGTGGTTCGATTCTTCTCAGAAAACAATGTTAATATATTCTGCAATCAGCATACTTATGATGACTATATCTTGGAAAGCAGGATGTGCCTGTTCATTATCAACAACCTGCAGTAAAAGGTGTTGTCGTTTTTGAACATCAACTATACAGACACAATCCAAAGTAATTTCTCTCAGTTACTCCTCAACAAAGACAGCTACACTGCCAAATCTTGTAACTACAGTGCTGTTTCATGGTCTGATGATAAAGCGCAGTTGTTGGAAAGGACAGGCTTTGTTCTTTATAATAATGGCATTCAGATCTGAACAATGAGCCGAGTGCACAAACACAAAATTAGCTTTGACTGATTGCTACCTGTGCGATCGCCTCAGTGCTGCCTCCCACCCAACATGCATGACATTTCATTAACCAGAAAATTACAAAACCCCATTATTTTTATGTAATATGCAGCCATGCATGCAACAATTTTCATCTTATGTGTTAACACATAAGAGTTGTGAACATGGCAATTAAACAGATCTGCTGTCATCGTCCCCTGCATGATTCAGATGTAGCAGGAAAGTTTTTGCCAGCATGACAGAAAACTTTCAACAGAAGTGGTGTTAGAAGAACAGAATGTCTGCTGAGAGGTTCATATTCTAGATTTTAATAGACTTGAGGGACGTACTGTATGTAGACGTGGATTAAACCAGAGGTGTCACTTTATTCTATTTTTACTCTACGTATTTATACAAAAATGCTGTTTATAACTCACTAAAAGATTTTATATTACAACCTCTATATAAAATAAAGATAATCTTCCACTGCATTCTACTAGTGAAGAAATTATTTTAAATTCAATAAATCAATTCTACTGAATCAGTTACATGAATCACTAAAATGATTAGTTCTGATTCATTCACTGATTCTTTGTTCCTAAGTGTGTTCCCCGAAGTCTCCCTTAGGATGCTTCTTAACACGCTGCCTCTTACGTCTGACGTTACAAGAGCGCTGTCCTGAGTAAAGGTGCTGAATTAGTTGGTATCGATTGCTCAGGAATCGATTTTCCACTTCACGCGAAGGTGCATTACAGCATTAAGAAAGACAACACGTTCTATGCAAATGAACATTCCTCAAATTATTACAGTAACATTTATTTTAACATAAGCCCTATTCGGACGGGACTAGTTTTACAGGGGGTCGTTAGAGAAATCTGCGTTTCACAGACGTACTTGGTGATTTTAATCCCGTCCTAATCTGCCACGTCTGTGTTTTTCTCACACAACCTCTGTGATAATTCCAGAGCAAATTACCTACTGTTTTTCAGCAAACTCAGTGATCCTCTGAGAAAACTAATCCCGTCCGAATGCGAATGTCTATGATTGCCGGTGATATTTTATTTCACAACGCATTTCCTTGTGTTTTTTGGCCAACATGAATTACCGTAGATGCTCTTACAGCGCGGATGTTTGATATATTTGCTTAGCGGCAAATAAATAATAAAAAAAATAATAATAATAAAATCAAGAGCAAGATCACGTAAACTGTTAATATCGTCTATTGTAATATCAGCATCAGGTAGGATTACTCACGTTCATTTATGCACTCAGTTACATAGTGTTTTAATTACATATGTACCTTTATGAAAATTAAACATACGGCAGGTTTAGCCTACTACACACACACACACACACACACACACACACACACAAAGGAAAACAAGTTAAACTAAAGGAACCACACATTAACATGGTTTTGCTATACTAGCCATTTAGTATTTATTTTGTAATAATACTAATGGCAATCATTCTGAATGAATTAAATGCATTCATACAGAGCGCATGATCTCTGTGACGCCCAGATGCACAAAACAGACCCTCCCACCTCTGTAAAAAACACGGAGATGTTAGTCCCGTCCGAATTGGTACATGAAAATCGCAGGCATCAGGTGGTAAGAATCGAAACTCAAACGTAGTTTAGAAAACTAGTCCCGTCCAAATAGGGCTATAGTTTAAGTTATCAGTAGAATATAGACTATAAATTAAATTATCAAATGGTCAGTAATATGTTCACACGGTATGTTGTGACGGATAAACCGGGTATCCCTCGCTAATCATCCACCCTCCTTATCCCGTTGTGCCACTTGTGCCGCTTCTTGACATGGGTTTAACGATTTATAAAAATTATATAATACACTTTTATATTAATGGTAAGGTACAATCTGAATTGATTGGCAAGCAGCTGCAGTTACTTCTGTTTAATGCGGTATTGATTGCCATTGGTTAATGTTTTCAATAAAAAGCAACCCATCTACAATGAACAGAGAGAGAGAGTTAGATACAGAATATGCTGGGGAAGCAACGTAAAAAAGGGCACCAAGCCTCTCTTCAGAGGAACTTGAAGTGTTGCTGGACCTTGCCACCAGGTCTTGATTAGGCCGTAGCTCTCTCCCACGACCTCGATGAAGCTCTCTGTAGCAAAAAAAATAAAAAAAAAAATAATTAAAATTAGTGCTGCAAGCAGCTGGACTTCAGGGCTTTAAGCTAAATTCCGCCGCATTAGCCTGGCTCTGAGAAGGTCCAGCTGTCTTGGGAGGTAATTTTTTTTTTTCATATATTGCCACATCAGGCAAAATGTCAAAAGGGCTTAAGTTTTGCCAAATAAAAAAATTGACATGGACTAAACGGCCGTCTTTGATTCAATACAAGGACACGTTGGATCGCTGCCATAGTTGGTAACTTACTGGACACCACCATGCTTACCCATTTATAGATCTTAGCCATTTAGAGCCAAATTGTTTGCCAGATTTTCATTATCAAAAGTGATTGCCAATTCGCTTTAATTACATTACAAAATAGCATAGGCTAATTACAGTACCACCATATTAGTTCTGATACCACATAAAGTTAACTTCATAAATAGGCCTTTATCCATTGCGAACATAATTTATTATCTTAAAGATAAGAGTCTTAAAATGTCCATAACATAAAATCATTGTTGAGCTACAATATTGTCAACATACAATTTTGACCTCAAAATTTCAAAAAAATACTGCTGCACAGTGGCGTTTTGAGCTCTAACAATGCTGAGAGAGAGCTTACGAATGGTCCAGACCAACCTTACGAAAGTGTGACTTACAAAATATATACTTAGCGTATGAACGTGTCGGGAATCGTGCCATAAGGTTAAGAGGGAGGTTAAGGAATAGGTTAATAACTACTTAGCGATAAGAACGTTTTGGGGAACCGGGCCCTGGTTGTTTTTGGAAATTGGTGCATAAAATAAAGCTGCTCTTTTGTTTCATTAAGTGTTACTGAAGTTTAACAATTTTAAGAGTATAGACCTATAATTCATTGTAGGCTATAATAGACCTGTCTTAAAAGACATTTATAAAACATTTTCAGTGAGGAGTAGCCTAAGCTAATAGCCTTATTTTTTTATTTTCCTCACAGGCTGAAAGTCACTGCATGTCAGTTATGTGGTGATGCGCTGTTAAATTGTTTTAAAGCAAATTAGCCCACCAGGGTGGTGCCGAAGACCACCACAGTGGGATCAGAAGACAACACTGGACACTGGAGATGAGAGATCCAAGAGCAATGTTTTTTGGGTAATCCAAAAATCTAAATCCAAAACAAGCAGGGGGTCAAAACCATGAAATCAGTCAGGAACAAAACAAACATGAAACAAGAAACTGGGAACGCGAGGAAACTGGGTGATGGAAAAGAAGGACTCCATGACACAGACAGAAAACAGACTGGTTTATATAGACAGGATAATGATGATAAAAGTGAAGACAGCTGCAATTAACAGGTGTGCAATTACCGTTATGAAGGGACAAGGCTTTGTGGGAAATGTAGTGCCTGCGGTGAGGAACCTATGGGGAAGTGAGACCACTAGTGGACACCCAGGGAAACACAGACCAGACACCGTGACATTGCAGCAGAGACGTGGAGAGACTCTGGTAGGTCTGTGGTGTTTTGACTGGATTCAGGAAGATCAACGGTGACATGACTCTGCTCATGAAGACCAATGGTGACTTGACTTTGCTCATGAAGATCATTGGTGACTTGACTTTGCTCATGAAGACCATTGGTGACTTGACCTTGCTCATGAAGATCAATGGTGACTTGCATTTGCTCATGAAGATCAATGGTGACTTGCCTTTGTTCATGAAGATCAACTGTGACTTGCCTTTGCGCATGAAGATCAACGGTGACTTGCCCTTGCTCATGAAGATAGTCGGTGACTTGACTCTGCCCATGGGCTGGTGGCCATCTTGCATAGTGGCACTGGGCTGGCGGCAATCTTGTGCAGTGGTGCTGGGCTGGCAGTCCTCCTGTCTGTAAACCACTGTCTAGAGTCGGCCATCCCATCTGGAGAGACAGGTGTGGCTGGGGTATCCCACTGAGACCGATGTTGCAGTTACAGGATGAATCCCCAAAAATGTTTCTTGTGAAGCCAATAAGGAAGTAGCTAAAACTGCAATTCATTGACTGGCCGCTTGAGGCAGGCTGCAAAAGGTAGTCAGTCCCATAGTCTTCCCATGTTAAAATGTCCCACTTTACAACAGGAAAAAACAGCAAGTTTAAAGCCTGGTGAAAAAAATGATTTTGGTCTAAATAGCTAATTTTGTCCTTCAGGACAACTGTGGGGGTGTGAATTTTTGTATTACTTATCGTTTAAATTAAATTAAGATTTAAAGTTCTGCATAATTAAGGACATGGCCACTTGAGTGGCAGGTGGATTGACACTGGTGACACTGTCGTCGCGCTAGGTCCGATCTCAAATCGGGGATATCCAACATGTTGGATTTATTTGGCCCGATTTCTTCTCGTGTGTGGTGTCCCCCGAGGACAAACAATCACGCAGCCTGTGGACTGTGGCGTGTAGCCAATCAGAAAGCGAGGTGACGAGGCGGTGAGTAAGAACAGGGAAACAAAATCAAAACAGCCGGCGTATATAATATAACAAATACAAATAAAGTCGATGGGCATAACTACATCCACAACTGCAGTCCACCAGAGTACATGGAAACGAATATATGAACGTTTATTCCAACGGTAATTAATCTGTGTAGTACGTAACAACATTTCTATGAGATAAAACAACAACTTCCATATCATGATGTAGCAAGTATAGTCCATGCTCGCGTTGTCTCCACTTCTTTGACCATCACCTTTTCTTGTTTTTCTTATGTTTTTTTTCCGTTAAAAACAAAGCACAAACTATGGCCACTGCATCCTCTTTGTCCGCCATGATTGTTTACTCTGAAGTCACGTTTGATATTGAGGGATTTAGTGAGATTTCCCGTCTGACCTGGGAATTCTCGGGAGTCAAATCGGTTCGTGTGTGATGTGTTGATATTGCCGTGTGGCTGCACACCACACACAGAACGACCAAAACTGTTAGACCCGTGATTTTTTATCGCCGTCTGTGGGGTCTCTCAGGTTTGGAAAATCGGCGGACAATTTTAAAATCGTCCCGTGTGAACCAGGCCTTAGGGAATGTGTGCCTCCTTGTTTGGATTCTGGAATATGGCGGTACGAAGGCAGCTATGTTCTCTCCTAGCTTGGGTTCCCCTTGGCACAAGCTCTCTCAGGCAAGCACTGAAGTCTCTGTCATGTCTTTAGCCTTATCTGAGAGAACTGCTATTTGAGGATAGTTGTGTCCAGCCCTGGATGTTTTGGCCACAGCTTCCATCAGGCTTTGATCTCGGGCTGATGATGTTTGTGTTCACTCTTAGCGATTTACTTACGGATTGTCCGGATCTCCCTCTTGTGAGCTCCTTGTCAATCACACTGTGCTTTGCTGGCCTACTGTGGGACTGACATGGACTGGAGGCCTCCTTAGTATAGCCATCTGACTGTGGTTATACATCAGCCATTGTTATGGCAGGACAGGCTTTCTTGAATACAGCTATTTGAGGCTAGCTGTGTCTTACTGGAAGTTGTGGTGAGCTCTCTCTTGGAGTGATCCCTTTTCCTAGAGCCTAGCTATCTGAGGAGTGCTAGCTCAGTGATTGCTCCCATGCTTAGGGTTTTAAGTAAATAGCCCATTCTCTATGGTCTCGGTAGTCTCAGTTGGTCCTCCTTATGGTAGCCCCTTCCAAGGTACTTAGCTAACTGATGGTATCTATGTGCTAGCTCTGTGATTGCTCCCCTGCTTAAGGTTAAGTAGTGGTCTCTTTAAGCCCTTGCCTAGACAGTGCTGTCTCCCCTGCTAGGGTTGTAAGTAGATAGCCCACTCTTTGTGGTCTGGTCAGCTTTGCTGGAAGGGTTTGCCTGCTATTTAGACTAGCTGTGTATGGTTATTCTGGTCTTCATAAGATGTTTAAGACATAGCTACCAGTCCGGAATTTCCAGGGGTCCTCACGCCGTGAAGAACACCAAGTGACGAAGAGGTTCCACTTCAAAGCATAAGCATGTCTGGTGGACATGGCTCTAGCTGAAGTGATGGTAGCTACCACCTGTGGTGGCAAGGTACCTAAACCTTCCGTGACCTGTCCAGAACCCACACATGTAGGTTGCACAGATCGGGACGTGGGTGCCAGAGGGTGCCCCGTCTCTGAGAAAGAAGGTCCCTCCTCAGAGGATTTGGCCAGGGAGGGGCTGTCGCGAGGAGTACAAATTAGGGGAACCAGTTTTGGCTGGGCCAAAAAGGCGCAACCATCTGGACCTGCTCCTCATCCTCCCTGATCTTGCACAACGTCTGTGCAAGAAGGCTCACTGGAGGAAACGCATACTTGCGCAGGCCCAGCGATCAGCTGTGTGCCTGGGCGTCCGTGCCGAGGGTAGTAAAACAACTGGCAGTGGGAATTTTCTGGAGAGGCAAACAGGTCTACCTGAGTGTCTCCGAAGTGTTCCCAAATCAGCTGAACTGACTGGGGGTGGAGTCTCCATTCCCCGGGGCGAGACTGCTGTCGTGAGAGCTCGTCGGCTGCACGATTGAGCCTGCCCGGAATGTGAATGGCACGAAACGACCTCAGATGCTTGTGACTCCACAGGAGGAGATGGCGAGCGAGTTGCGACATGCGGCGGGAGCGTAGACCATCCTGACGGTTGATGTACACTACAGTTGCAATGTTGTCCGTACGGACCAGAACCTGCTTGTCCTTCAGCAGGGCCCTGAAGCGGTGCAGAGCAAGACTTACTGCTAGCAACTCGAGGCAATTGACATGCCACTGAAGTCGGGGTCCTGACCAGGAGCCTGACGCAGCATGCCCGTTGCACATGGCACCCCAGCCCGTGGCAGAGGCATCTGTTGATACAACAACATGTCTGGACACCGGTTCTAGGGGCACGCCGGCCCATAGAAACGAGGGGTCCAACCAAGGGGTGAAGTATCGGCGGCAGGCCGGAGTGATGGTCACTTGGAGTGTGCCCTGTTGCCATGCCCATCTCAGGACTCGGTCGTGAAGCCAGTGCTGAAGTGGTCTCATATGGAGTAGCCCGAGCGGTATGACTGCCGCCGTGGACGCCATATGCCCCAGGAGCCTCTGAAACAGTTTCAGTGGAACCGCTCTCTTGCCCTCGAATTGTCTCAGGCAATTCAGCAGTGACTGCGCGCGCTCGTTCGTAAGCTGCGCGAACATGGCGACCGAGTCTATTTCCATTCTGAGAAAAGAGATCCTCTGCACAGGGGAGAGTTTGCTCTTTTCCCAGTTGACCTGAAGACCCAGTCGGGCGAGGTGTCTGAGCACCAGATCCCTGTGCTCGCACAACCGCTCTCGAGAGTGAGCTAGGATCAGCCAGTCGTCGAGGTAGTTGAGGATACGGACACCTTGTTCCCTGAGAGGAGCCAGGGCTCCCTCCACGACCTTCGTAAAGACGCAGGAAGACAGGGCCAACCTGAATGGGAGAACCTTGTACTGATATGCCTGCCCCTCGAAAGCAAACCGAAGAAACGGTCTGTGTCGAGGAAGAATGGAGACATGAAAGTACGCGTCCTTCAGGTCGATCGCTGCAAACCAATCCATCGGACGAATGCATTCGAAAATGCGCTTGGGCGTTAGCATCTTGAACGGGAGTCTGTGCAGAGCTCGGTTCAAGGCACGCAGGTCCAGGATTGGCCGTAACCCACCTGTCTTCTTGGGTACTATGAAGTAAGGGCTGTAAAAGCCAGACTTCATGTCGGCTGGAGGGACCGGCTCTATCGCACCCTTTGCCAGCAGGGTCGCGACCTCCGCGCGCATGACAGGGGCATCTTTGCCCACCATCGTCGCGTGGACACCCCGAAACCTGGGGGGACGCCGGGTGAACTGAATCGCGTAGCCGAGCCTGAGTGTCCGGATGAACCAGCGGGAAGGCCTGGGGAGCTCTGGCCAGGCTCCCAGGAACCAAACCAGCGGGGTCAAGGGGACTACAGGCATACCCACAGTGGGGCAGCGTGGTGGAGCAGACAGCCACGGCATGGGAAGGTTTGGGTACCACCGGCCGCAGGGCCAGTGGCAGAAGAAAAAGAAAACGAGAACAAAGGATTCTCCCCAGCCCTCCTCCGGGGGAAGGAGTGACGTCTCCAACTCCGGATCGCCCATCTCAGGAACGCCGCTTGGCCTGGCGTTTGGCAGGTTTAGGGGCAGAGACGGGTTGCGCCGCCCTTCTGCGGCCATCTCCTCGCTGCGGCCGGGGTGAAGGCTGCTGCTGTGGCCGAGCGGGAGTGGAGGAGCCCGCAGGGGGGCGCCCTCGGCGACGAGCAGGCTGAGGTTGCGCCGGCGAAGGGGTGGAAGCAGCAGTGGGCTGCCGGGGCAGGATGTGTCTAATGGCCTCAGACTGCTTCTGGGCGGCAGAGAACTGCTGGGCAAAGCTCTCTACCACGTCGCCGAAGAGGCCATCCTGGGAGACCGGGGTGTTGAGGAGCTGAGCCCGATCAGACTCCCTCATGTCTGCCAGGTTCAGCCATAGGTGGCGCTCCTGGACCACCAAAGTGGACATCACCTGACCAAGGTGCGCGCAGTGACCTTCGTCCCCCGGAGAGCGAGGACGGTAGCAGTGCGCGCCTCCTGCAAAACCCCTTGGTCAGCACCACCCTCGTGAAGCTGCTGGAGCAGCTTGGCCTGATAGACCTGAAGTGAGGCCATGGCATGCAGGGCAGAAGCGGCCTGGTCCGCAGCTCTGTAAGCCTTGGCCACAAGTGTGGATGAGAACTTACAGGCCTTGGAGGGCAGCTTGGGACCACCACCAAGCGGAGGCGCTCTGTGGACACAGTAGCATCGCAACAGAACACTCCATGGGGGGAATCCCAGCATACCCACTGGCCGCCCTGCCATCGAGGGCAGTGAAGGCGGAGGAAGAACCAGAACGGTTTCGGACAGTTAAAGGTGACTTCCATGAACTGGTTACTTCCTGGTGCACTTCCGGGAAGAAAGGAACCAGAGGGGGGTGCTGGCGATCCGCATGAGCAGCCCCCAGGAACCAATCATCCAGCCTCGAGCGCTCGGGACAGGGTGGAGGATTCCACTCAAGCCCGATGCTCTCCGCTGCCCGGGAAAGCACGGCTGTCAGCTCGGGATCGGACTCGGACTACGCTGGCACTCCCGAGGGAGGTAACGCAGCCGAACCCTCATCTCCCGAGGACTCAAGCCCGCCTTGTGATGCGCCGATCGACATACAGTCCTCTTCGCGAGCCCCGAATGAGATATCAGGAGCCTGAGAGGGTCCAGCAAACTCATCCGGGAACTCGACCGGCTGCGTATGTGAGGGGAGTGTGGCCCGAGGAGGTTCGCTCATCGGGGAAGCCCACACGGTAACCCTCAGATCACCCTGGCCACCAGCCGAAGAAGCCCTCTTACGAGAAGAAGCTAGAACGGGGTGTGGCAGAGGGGACTCTATACCTTTTAAGGTAATCGAGTCTCGATCTCAATGCCGAGATGGTCATGTCCCCGCAATGAGAACATGAGCCATCCATGAATGCAGTCTCAGCGTGCTGGAAGCCCAGACACGTGACACAACGATCGTGACCGTCACAAGGAGCGATATATCGACCGCACCCAGAAACACACGGGCAAAATGACATCTTTAAAAAGATGCAAATCGGCCCGTATCTCTTTTGTGAGATAAATTGTCTCTTTTAGAGGTGTTGAAGCGCTCAGGGGAATGCGGGAGCTGTCGCAGGAAACCCAGACGCTGAATTGCTGAATCGCGCCGTCACACCAACACCAGCTCTTGCTTGTAAACACTCCGGTGATTGCAGCAAGCGATGTGCTCGGCTCCGAAGCGAAAGCTTGAATGCGAGTTGCTCACGTTGCTCCTTATATACCCGCTCTGCGGGGCGGAGCTCGCAATGCAAATTCGGCAGACCAAGGTGCTTTGTGTACCATTGGCTCGTTTTGTACCACTCGAAGATGATTGGGCTCTCGGGCGAGATCCCATTCGTAACGTTGAACGTGACCGACTGAAAGGGAACCATGATTCCCCAAGAGGGAACCAGACTCTGCGCCTACTTGCCATGCCTTCGGCCTGCCTGTTAGTGGATGACGCATTCAAAAGTTGCCCTTTTATACTTCCAGGTACCCGCCTATGACATCATGGATCAGCGTCTTGTGTATGGATAAGGCTATCTGATTGGCTGATGACTGCGTTGGTGCTTGAAAAGTTTTCAACTTCTGCTACAAGCAATGCCAGTGACGCTATACAACGGACCCTCAATTCAGTTTTGAACTGCTTGATGTCACTTTAAAGTAAATGAGAGGTGTTGATGCCGACACCAATGTGAATGTACCGTTATGGTTACCAATGCATCGGTTGCAATAGGATAACAAACTAAATGTGTTAAAAATTAGGGGCCAAGCACCGAAGGTGCGTAAGCACCTATTGTATCCGTTAGGATTCTTATTATTATTCTGGTTCTTCTTCCGCCGCAAGTCTATGGCAGCCCATAGAACCACTTGCAGGAAAGTTGTGCCATTTGGCACACTCATAGACGACAATATCAACATTAACCACAGCATGTTTAGAGACTCTGGGCCCTATCTTGCACCCAGCGCAATTGACTTTGTACACCGACGCATGTGTCATTCCTATTTTGCACCCGCGCAAAGCGCGCTTTTCCCTCCACAGAAGCACGTCGCTAAACTAGTGAATGAACTTGCGCTCCCTGGGCGGTTCAGCGCAAAAAAAAGGAGGCGTGTTCTGGCGCAAACAATCCCTGGTGCTATTTTGCTGTTTCATTAAACAATTGCGCCACTGACCAGAAAAAACCTAGTCTAAAGTCAGTGGCGCGTTGCGCGTTGTTCATTATGCTATTTTAAGGGCGCATGCTTGACCATAATGTATAGCGTGCACAACGCGCATACACTTTGCTCATGTAATCTACACAGATGCAACAGTTATTTTTGCATATCATAAATTGTTACACTAAAAAAAATATTAACACATGAGATGACGGAAATCATTGTGGTGTATTTTGGGTGGGTTTCTCCCATCCCCATACAACACAACTTCTCTGTCTTTCACTGCTCTTACAAGAACATCAGTCTCCTCGGCTGTGAACCGCTCCTGGCGTGCGCCTGGAAAATACGCCATAATAATAGCAATCCATAATGGAACTTGCGCACCTGCTTTTAAAGGGAATGTTGGATGACGCTTTGATTGGTTTATTTCACGTTACGCCCAAACCACACCTATGAATAATGAAGCTACTTCAGACCAACCCACTTTAGATTTGCGCCGGGCGCAAGAGCCATTTATCCCGCCGGGAAAATAGCAACAGCGCCGAGACCCGCCCACAAAGTTACTTGTGCTTCGCGCTTTGACACTTGCGTTTCAGATCGTTAAAATAGGGCCCTCTGACTCCAACTCTCTAGCGTCACCACTTGTCCAAAGATTAAATGTATCTATAATAATAACTTTTGAACCGTAAGCCACAAAAGTACAATTATTTTTCCTCTGAATCCTTGGCTCATGCCAAGTCAAATGAACACCAAAATAAAAAAATCGCAAGGTTTGTTTTTTTTGTTTTTTTTTTTGCTATATTTTATTGTTCGTAAAACCTACTTTTTCGAACTCGTCCTAGACGGTTAGTCCGATTTTCACGAAAATTGGCTCAGATCATCTTCAGACCATGCTGGCAAAAAGTTATGGAATTCAAGTTGATTCGTCCAACCGTTCTTGAATGAAACATGAACAAATTTGAACAAAATGCATGTGAGGCTATATCTCGGCAACAGTTTGGCATATTGAGACCAAACTTGGTGTGTGTTATAATAATCATAACCTGAGACGACCTGCAGTGTTTCGACGCAGTGCCACCTAGTGGTCAGGAGATATGAAAAATGCATATTTTGGCTTATAACTTCTGAATGGTTTGGTCAAAAATCACACAACTGGTCTCTTTAGATTCAATGAGACATGTTGAGTCGAATGATATCAAATTTTCCTGTGTCAGCCATTTTAGGCATCAGCTATTTTGAATTATGTTTTTAAATGCTATATTCTTTGAACGCAGCATCATATCATTACGAAAATAATTAAGAGTTATAATGAAATGTCACAAAAATGCTAATAACTTTTGAATAAATTAGACTATTGAAATTAAAATAGTCTCACTATATTATGTGGGTCATGTCAAGAGCATCGATACCAATTATGCGAAAATTGGCCTTACTTCCTGTCCGCCATTTTGATTAATGTTGAAAACCTACTTTTTGAAACTCCTCCTAGACCGTTAGTCCGATTTTCACCAAATTTGACGTGGATCAGACCATGCTGGCAAAAATGATGTTTTTGAAAATTTATGTTTTGCCACAGGATTTACATCCCGTTGTAACCAGGATTTACACAAGCTCCAGTCTGGATCCAGAACACCTGAGAAGAGATGATGCTGACCCTCAGAGGACCCCAGATGATGCTAACCTTGAATCAACAAACAGAACTAACAATTATTGCTAAATTTGTGACTGCATCATATAATAACTATTAATTACTTATATTGATAGTTCATCGTCACCTCACACTGACCATGCCACATAAATTTGGTAACAGCGCCACCTATTGGTCAGGAGTAATAAACCATTCATTAACCATGAATAATTACACTTTTAAAAATGCTAATAACTTTTTAATGCATTAGCTTATCGCAATGAAACTGGTTTCAAAATATTCCCTGGCTTATGCTGATAACATAGATATGAAATATACCAGATTAAGCTGAACTTCCGGTCCGCCATTTTGATTTATGTTGAAAACCTACTTTTTCGAACTCCTCATCAACTGTTATTCAAATTTTCACCAAATTAGAATCAAATGATCTTCAGACTGTGTTGACAACATGTTAAGGATTTTGTGTCGATAGACAAAACCGTTTTTGCATTTCACAGCGACGAATTTGAGGCACAATGCCAAAATGACACTTGAGGCTGTATCTCTGAAATGCTTTGGCATATTGACGCCAAACTTTGTGTGTGTCATTGACAAGTCACAGAGTACACCAAATTGATTTGATAACAGCGCCACCTATTGATCAAACTTGATAAGCCAAATAATCATGCTAGTAGAGATTATATTTTTGTTTTTTTAGCCATTTCAATTACAATCATCCTAAAATTGGTTTAATTGCTCATTGTTGCACTTCGTGTGATGCTCCATGCCATGCTTATTTCCTCAACTTTCCGCTGGAGTGCTTGGCCCCGTAATTGCTGCTTGGAGCTATATTTTTTTATAAAATCATTATATCAGATATCGGTAAAAATCAAATATCATGTATCCCAAATATACATGGACGAATCACGCACAATAAGATAATTTGAGAAAATAGATATGGTGAATTTCATGGTGACATTTAATATCCTTTATTAAAATATGTGTGCATAAATTTCAAAAGAAACTCAACTTTTTTATTCACAAGTATTTTTCTTTAAAACACTAATTCATTCATGAAAGAAACACCACTACTGCGTGCAGGTTTCAAGCACATCCCTAGTAACATGCATATACTGCTGTAATATTTATAGTGTGCCGTGTACAGAGCGTGATGTAGTGCGTATGCAACTATGCTAACATCTAAATATATACACTCAGAGCTAAAAATGTATAACCGTAGGGTATTTTCGCCCTTCAAACTAAATAGCAGCTTCACCATGTTGTTTCGCTACAGTCACTCATGTTGGCAAAGCGAGAGAAGTGAATTTAAAAGGATAACATAGAGAGAGCTTTGTTAAACAAGGGAACTTTTTGGCAACAACCACACAGCTCCGGCAGATTTAAAGCTCTGAGCTCAAGAGTACATATGGAGCAATGAGCCGACCGCTGCTTGGGGTAAACTACTCAAACTTCACCCAGCTGACAGGAGAAGAGAAAATGTCAGAGGCTCTGACCAGCTGGAAGATTCTGCCCCACTTAATCTCAGACATATTTGCTGAAAGTCTCTCAAGGTGCTGGGGAATAAAGATCTTTGTGTAAGAGCAACTATAAAAATTAAATAAAAAACCCTATAGGTGTTCTATTAGTTGAATAGCATTATCCGATAATAGCTTTAAAGAGAAACTATAACTCATTTTCCAGAACATTTGGATTGCAGAATCTATTTTATGCTGTGTGACAGATAAGTGGAGCCTTCCTTTAGTAGTGCCATATGGACATCAGGCTGTGGCGTTCTGAACCGTAGCCTGCTCCCAAATTAATTAAGTCGTTAATTTGTAGCACAAGGGAACATTTGAAACTTGTTTAACTCATGTCACAGTCTGTCGTATTCAAGTTTATTTGAACATGTCTGTCATGATGTCAGCCTAATATTATCATGCAAGCCTGAATAATGGGTTGTGACAGCCTATGAAACGCCGTTTAAATAGAGCTGCTTGCAGAAGGTCAGCTGAACCTTTGATGAAACCCTGAGAAGCAGAGTTCAAAGGGAAAGGCTTTGATGCCGCATACGCCTGTAGCTGTATTAAGATTTGTGAAAATAACTACGACGGTAGCTAAAGCGAAAATCACAGAGACAAACTAATTAGTTAAATGGATGGGTCCACATCTGAGGTGAAGTCATATCGGAAAATTGTCATTTCTAACCCAGTTTTACAGTCAGTGCATAAATGGACTTCTGTGTTGCAGTTGCAGCTAAAATTCAATAACCGCACAGTAATCACTTTACCCTTTAGAAAATTATTGATCTGGACACAGTCATCTCTGCCTGACTTGATAACAGAGTGTAATATTCCTGTAGGTGCTAATCTAGCATCACTGAAGCTGCTCTCGCCTTACTTCTGAGCAGAAAAGTTGACGGGCCTCAGAGACGAGCAGTTTATTAGCACAGCTTCCACGGCAACTACAAAGGTGGATACTAAAAATACTCAGCAGTGGCTTTACAAAGCGCACACCCCTACTGCGTGCAAGAAATCTGTAAATGACACTTCACAGAACTGAGGATCTTCTCTGACGATGGAGTGATTCAGGATGGCATGAAGAATGACAACTAGTGGCTTCAAGTGTGTTCGTCACACAATCGCTGATATTGTGGCAGTTTCTACTTTTCAATTCTTCTCGACACAAGTTGATATGTGTGCAAGTTGCATGGTGCTCTCTATACTGACCTGGGTGATGTCAACTCCCACCTTCAGAATTACTAGCATACTGCCTGCTGTTTGAGACTATGTGAAAAAGCATTGTGTATTACGCATAATCTTAATATTTCAATGTACTGTATGCTGCGTGGTTGTTACATGACTTCACATTATTATTCCACATTTGTATAAATGTCTTTATAAATATCTTAACTTCTGGCAATTGAATCAGATGAGTCAGGAAAGTATTATTAAAAGAGAGACTGATATTGCTTCTTGTTATTCCCTCTCAATGGAAATGAAAGGTCAAGTCAAGTGTATTTAAAGGAATACAGTATTGATCATTTTACCAAATTAACACAAAGCTGTTTTATGCACACACATATATAAATTCTGTGTATACATTCTTTTTCTAAACATAGTATGCCTTCTGAACATAATATTATTCATGTGTTTTTGAGAGTTTAACTGTGGTTTTATTTTTTTTATTGGCCCCAATTTAAGATGTATGATGTCCATGCTTAATTTATGACTGAATATACTGTTTAAACAATCTAGACCTGAGCAAGCACCTCTTTACATTCTCGCCATGATTGTTGCTTAGATGACTAATAATTGAGTCAGTACATCCAAACACATCAGAACTGACAGCAGAATTGATTGAAATGCATGCAGTAAGGTTTGCTTTCCTGGTTAGTAAAGTTTGATGCCTGTAAAAAAATGGATAGTACTTTTGACATTAAACAACTGAAATGACATGCACTTAAATAAGAAAGACTCTAATCGTAAGACTCCTCTATATAGGGGTTTCACTCTCACTGGTCTCTAATATTTCAAATAACAATATTACAACTACTACTAATAAAAAATCTTAACAGTGATATATTTATATATAGGATTGACACAGTGGGATTGAGTGGTTGAACTAAATATTGCAGTCCAAATTCAAAATATTGGAGAGGGGTTTTTTTTTCACCTGGCCTCTCCACCTTAGACTTGATGCACACACAAGTTGCCAGATTGAGGACACCAATAGGAACGAGCGCACTTGACAATGAATGAAATATGCATTTTTTCCCACCAACTGGCAACCCAGGGTGCTGATATACAGTTGGGTAATCTGGCAGTGGGTGGGTTTCACAAACCAAAACAGAAGCTGACACTCCAGCCTAGAACGCACATTTTCAAATGAGAATAACTGACTGTAGTTTATCAGATAAACAAATATGTCAATTAAGCATCTTTCTTAAATCTCTGCAAACATATTGTGGTATTGTTATGCTTTAGTAGAGTCAAATACTTACATACAGCACCTTTAATAAAAGGTTTTCTTTATATAGCACTTTTTCTGTCCTCATGGTGCTGTACAAAACATAAAATGTACAACAAAACAAGCAAATAGCAACACTTTTGAAGAATAATTAACCCATGAACTTTATATATAAGAGTTTATGAATGGTGAAATTATGATTAGGCCTAATATTATTTAGATTATCGCTAGACACTAAAGACAAAGTAAAATGATAATTCATTAAAAAAAAAACAAAAAAAAAAACAATGTTGAACTACAGTAGTTCTTAAAATCTGTATGAATGTATTCACAAAAATGAATCAGATTTCCCAAAATGAGATAGAAAGTGTACTGTACATGGTACAAGATTATATATAATTACTAGTTTGCTCCACTGTGAAGCTGTACATGCAAAACAATGTGACAAAAATAGCGATGTAACTTTGTGACACTCTTTGATGAAAAAAAAAAAAAAGAAGCTTGTTACTGGGATTGTAATATTTTCAAAACAGCTGAACTATAGGCATGTTACAAAAAAATAAAAAAAAATGCAGTTAAAGTAAGTATCATTGGCACTATAATTACAGTAGTTACTACCAACACTGATGTCTAATATACTGTATAACAAATTACATAATATTCAATGTCTGTAATACGTCAATAAATTACCCAAAGAATGTAAAACATCAGTGGTTGAAAGATAAATATATTGTAAAATGCACAAGTGAATAAAAACAGAATTCCTGCTGTGGAATGCCTTTTTTGTGCCGTCTTTTATATATTCCAGTGATATCATCCTTATCATAACAGACAAGCTGCATTAGCATACATATTGTGCCTCCATTCAGAGTCTCTAGGGAGAGCAAACATGTATGTTAAAAATACATCACCTCAATCTGAATCAGTCTGTGGCCTCATGTCAAGATTCCTGAATCTAGAGGAAGAAGAGTGTTCCTCTTAACATACAGGCAGTGACCAGTGGCGTATAAAGTACCTGAAAGTCATACTCAAGTAAAAGTACAGATACCAGAAAATGACTTTGGTAGAAGTCACCCTTTAGAATACTACTTGAGTAAAATTCTTAAAGTATGCGATATTTGTTGTCCTTAAATACAAATAGTATTTTTTAAATCTTAAATGTACTTAAGTATTGAAAGTAAAAGTACAAGCAATGTGCAAAATGGAAAAGAAGAAAATACACACACACACACACAAATATATATATATATATATATATATATATATATATATATATATATATATATATATATATATATATATATATATATATATATATATATATATATATATATATATGTGTGTGTGTGTGTGTGTGTGTGTGTGTGTGTGTGTGTGTGTGTGTGTGTGTGTGTGTTCATACGCAGCTTGAGTAACAAGATTGTTTTTTTGGATAAGAATAAGCAGCACTTCTTCCGGTACTTGTCTTTCATTACAACATAAGAAAACATTTATGGAATCTCAATCTGAAATAGCATGTATTTACACAGTTTATCTATCTCTGAGGGGTAATGGAAGCATTTAAACTGCAGATATAGTTGTATAAATAGGCCTTATGTTTTGTACTTAACAAAAAGTTGAATTCTGATATTTGAACATGAAAAATATGGAGAAACACACACAAAAAAAAAGTTGAAATGTGAAATTTTAATCACCAGTAGGTAACAGCAAGTGAATATTAATGGGTGAGTCACTGAGATTCAAACGGCTGATTCATTCAGAAACAAATCATTTGACCCATACACTGTACATGTTGTCACATGTATATTCCTGAGGAGTGTTTTTGAAGCTTAAAGTTTGGAGAGCAGGTCCTCGCCATCTCGGCAGCGCGTCACCGCGCAATTCTCCTGGACAATTGAAAATGGGCAAAAAGGCGGGAGCTGGCTGCTGAAGCCACGCCCACTTAGTGCGACGGCAGTGAAAGCAGCACCTATACAGCTGTCACTCAAGTGACCACGCCCTTCATTATGCAGGACTTTAAGGCTTAATATAATTTAAACGGATGAGTAAAAAAAAAAAAATCACCCCCCTCACAGTTGTCATGAAGGCCAAAATTAGCTATATAGAACAAAATAATTTTTTGCACCTGGCTGTAAACATGTTTTTTTCTGCTGTAAAGTTGGGCACTTTAACATGGGGAGTCTGTAGGATTGACTACCTTTTGCAGCCAACCTCAAGCGGACAGTCGATGAATTGCAGTTTTAGTCACTTCCTTGTAGGTGTCACGAGAGAGAGTGGGAGGTTGCCACTCAATTTGACCAGGGGGGCAGGGTTTCATATTTTACTGAAGCTTCTCCGGGCGCCGCCATTGATTAGCGGACCCCCACCTGCTGTTAGCATTCCATTGACTTCCATTCATTTTGACTGCACTTTGAAAGCGAATAATTTTACATCTGAGGCATTTGTCTCCATTTTTCCATTAATTATTTCAAAAGAAACACGAAAATGTATAAAAGGCTCTATTACCTTGTATCTTACGTTATTGCCCCGTAAAAGCAGTTTTTGTAAAAACAGGCTAATGATTGGGTCATAACCTGCGACTCTCTGTTGCACAGTAGAGAAATTACCTTATGGACAGGAGGAGAAGCTTGCAGGAAATCTTTTACTGTCTATGAGGCTATCGGGGGGATGATTAATACTAAATACTAGCAAAATGACAAAATAATTAATCATAATACTTACCAAAATTTGCTCCTGTTCAGGCTCGCCGTCGCTGCAAGATCCGGTGGGAGATTCAGATTTCTCTTGGCACAGCTATTAGAAGACTTACAATTGTCAGACAGGTTGCTCATGTCACATCTACATCATCAAGCTCAGTTTGAGTCTGCGCAGTACGCTCGACAGCCAGGAAGTGCGTGCTCCTAATTGACTTCACTTTTCTCCGTGGAATCCAATGGGGTCGCTGTGTCCATTTATTTTACTCTCTATGGATTTGACCGTGTTAGTGAGTGAATCACTGCATCATTTATTCAACATTAGTTCAGAAAGCTGATTCATTCAATAAGTAAACAACGTCCATTGCTCAGAGATGCAAAACAGTGCTGTGATCTGTTTGGGACTATTTTCGTTAGCATAATTTTGCAAAAACATGCAATATTATGTCTAAAATGTAAGTAATTTATTTATTTACTGAGCTTATATAAAATTTATATTTTAATGTGTTCATGCATCTGCAGAAATACAGTACTCTTTGTGTTATATAGATTAAGTTAACTAGGCCTACATAAAATGATATAAATATAAAAAGCATACAGAAGCATTTTTGCGGTCAACAATTTAAAATGCCAGAAATTTTGAGTTTTAGTGGACTAATAAACCAATGTGCGTGCACTCTGTGTGATTTGGTGATATGGCCTTTTTGATAACGTCAGATTGCTCATCATTACAACAACACTTACCATATTATCGAAGATGATACAGTATATCGCAAACCTCTGACTCGACTTGAGAGAGAAATTAGATCATCCACGGCTGTGCTTGTTTGCACATGAGCAACGGTGGTTTTTAGGAGTCTAACTTGCGAATGCTAGACCACTGATTCGTCAAACCTGCTTTCCTTCAGTCTGTGTTCTTGACTATTTTGTAGTAAGTAACGAATATACTTAGGGGAAATGTATCGGATTAAAAGTATACATTTTAATTAGGAAATGTAGTGGAGTAAAGGTTGGCTGAAATACTGAAAACTCAAGTAAAGTACAGATACTCCCAAAAACTGGCAGTGCCACTATTGAGCTCAGAAAAATTTTCAGAAAAAAAATAACACAGACCATTTCTGTTCAAAATTAGGGTGGTGCTATTTTGCTAAGGGTTTTTTTTTTTTTTTTTTTTTAAATCTCACATTTATCATGGCAGGAATGCTCATCTTAGGGGGAAAAAGCACATGTATAATCTATATCAATATTCAGAGTGGGTATGTCAGAGTAACAGATTAATGTTTTGCTACTAGAACAAGAAAAACAAATCAATTGTGATGCTGAAGCATAATAAAGTGAGTTGGGTAGACATCAAAAATTAATCAACAATTTATATGGATTGTCTAAAAGCCATGTCACATTCACAGCAACACACAGGCAGACATTCTTCCACATCAAAAGGTTTTAATGAATTTCATGCCTTATGAATTTAAATGATTTTAAAATTATATTGTAATAATTATATACATATAAACATTTATACAAATTTAAATAATGTTTAATACTTTGCCTTAATTTAGTTTAAGTTTATTAAATTATACAACAATAGTTGCATAAATATTACAATGATATAAATATTTAAGTATCAACAAAAACAAAAAATGAACCTCTTGCCTTATGTTTAAGTAAATAAAGTAAATAAATGTGTTAGATTGAATTTACCTTAAAATAGTTAATTACTGTTTATTTTGTGAGAACATCATTTTTTTTTTTTTTTTCAATTGGACGACCAAGATAACCCATAAAGATGTCTAAGGGTATATTTTAAATTGCTTGTATTTTTATTCAACAGTATTTCCATTTCAATGTCCTCTGGGGTCTTGTCACCAACTATAGAGGTGAAACTGGTGTGGAGAAACCCCAATACCTCCGTGTCCTCTAGTGATGGGTTGTGTACCACACTAGTTTTGTCATTGTTTAATATCCATACACCATCAGCAAAGCCAGCATAGGAAACATGCCAACTGCCATGTTCCTCTGGAAGACCCTAAATCCTTTCAAGTGGTTTACAATTCAAATTGCACCAAATCATCCATTACATGGGCGTGATTCAGTGAATACTCCCAGAGAGCATTTTTAGAAGTGAATGAGACAAATGTGATGTAAGACTCAGTAACCCAATACAAAGCTAAAAGATTTGTATGTGTTCTGTTTACTGAACATTGTCACATTATGTTGTGGATTCTGTAGCACTGTAGTTTCACAGAGTTTCATCTCAGCTACTTAATTATGCATGGCAGAGTGAAATAAATAAAATGTTCCTTTTTTTAACAAAACATTAAAAATCAGAAACTGCACCAGCAGAGAGCAAGTCAAACTTACTCAAAACTCAACTACTATGATGCCAATTAATAACATCTGTGCTCGTAAGAAAACCTACCCATCTCTGCTGGGATCTATCCTGCAACAGTTTACTGGCTGTTATTCACACTTCTTACCATGAGTCCAGGGTTAAAAGCGTTCTTTTACTCTGAGGCAGCAGGGATTTTTATCGTTTCTGTATCAACAGGGGCAATATGATAGCATCTCCCCCGGAGCTCTGCCCTATCCTAGTTCATCTCATCCATCTACCACTGAAGGGAGTGCTGATCCTCCCGGCTGGAGTGTTCATGCACAGCTGTGGATAACGGAATATTTGTACCTCCCGGAGACAAACATAGTGACCACAGACATATACATTGCAATAACACCCCCTGCGCAAAACAGCAAAAAACCAAACACTTAAAGAGCTTTCAACAAACACTAAGAGGATCTGGTACCATCGGTGAAAAAAACAGGTGCATCTCAAAAAATTTGAATATCATGGAAAAGTTCTTTATTTTTGAAATTTTATTAAAAAAAGCAAACTTTCTTATATTCTAGATTTATTGCACACAAACTGAAATAAAGAGTTTTTTGTTTTAATTCTGATGGTTATGACTTAGAGCTTTTAGAAAATTAAAAATTCAGTATCTCAAACAATTAGAATATTTTATCAAAGATCAATCAAAAAAAAAAGATTTACAAAACAGAAATGTTCAAGATCTCCAAAGCAGGTTTAATTATGCACTTAATACTTGGCTAGGGCTCCTTTTGCACAAATTAATGCTTCAGTGTGGCGTGGCATGGAGGAGATCAGCCTGTGACACTGCTGAGGCGTTATTGAAGCCCAGGTTGCTTTAAAAGCGACTTTCAACTCCTCTGTATTGTTTGTCAGAACTTCCTCTTCACAATACCCCATAGATTCTCTGTGGGGTTTAGGTCAGGTGAGTTGGCTAGCCAATCAAGCACAGTAACATAATGGTCAGCAAACCACTTGGAACGTGATAAAGGTGATAAAGTCCTGCTGCAAAATGAAATCAGCATCTCCATAAAGCTTGTCAGCAGATGGAAGCATAAAGTGCTCCAAAATCTTCTGGTAGAAGGCTGCATTGACTTTGAACTTGATAAAACACAATGGAGCAACACCAGCAGACGTCACAACGCCCAAATCATTACTGACTGTAGAAACGTCACACTGGACTGTGGATTCTGTGTCTCTCCAGTCTTCCTCCAGACTCCAGACCTTGATTTCCAAATGAAATGCTAAATTTACTTTCATCTGAAAAGAGGACTGTGGACCACTGAGCAACAGTCCAGTTCTTTTTCTCCTTCCCCCAGGTGAAATGCTTCTGATGTTTTTTGTTGTTGTTGTTGTTGTTGTTTTTCTGGTTCAGGAGTGGCTCGGTTCTAGGAATGTGACAGCTGTTGCCCTTTTCTTCCAAACGTCTGAGTGTGGAGACTCTTGATGCGCTGACTCCGGCTTCAGTCCTCTCCTTGTGAAGCTCTCCCAGGTTCTTGAATCTGCTTTTCCTGACAATCTTCCCAAGGTTGTGGTTATCCCTGTTGCTTGTGCACATTTTCCTACCACACTTTTTTTTCCAACACATTTTTATGAGATACAGAATTTTTTGTTTTCTTAAGCTGTAAGTCATAACCATCAGAATTAAAACAAAAACTCTTGAAATATTACAGTTTGTGTGCAATGAATCTAGAATATAAGTTTTTTTATTATTATTAAATTACAAAAAATAAAGACATGTTCCGTGATATTCACCTTTTTTTTAGATGCACCTGTATACTGCTGTCAGATTTAACTTCTTTTTATTGTTAATGTCCCTCTCAGTGTGCAATGTCTTTCTTGTTAGATTATGATGGATCAATATCAGCTGAGATTTATGTTTAGTAATGTCTAAATGTACTTTTTGTTGTGAAAATGTTCTGTAATTGCTGGGTTCCTGTGTGTCTGCTGTAGGACCTGAGGCCCTGCCAAAAGGACTGCTCTGGTATCCATTCAAAGGACTGGCAGCTGTTTCAGTAAATAAATAATTCAGGACTTTGGTGATTTCTAAATCAATTATTAATTATGGTTGATAACCAATAAATCACTAATGTTCAAATTTTATACCATTTTGTCTTATATTAAAAATAACATGTATCTATTAAATTTATTAAAACTACAAAGCTACAAGTGAATTTAGATATTACTGATTTTGACATTTGTTAAAGATTGCATCTATTTACATTTATTCTTTTAGCAGACACTTTTGTCCAAAGTGACTTTCAGATGAGGACCGTGGAACCAATCAAAAACAACAAAAAGAGCAATGATATATAAGTGTTATAACAAGTCTCAGTTAACAGTACACATAGCATGGGATTTTAAATAATATAATATAAAGAAAACAGATAGAATAAAAAAAGAATAGAGCAAGCTAGTGTTAGCTAGGTCTTTACACATACACACACACATATACAATTGCATAATTAATGAAAATAAAATAGAATACAAAAAGATTAGAAAGGTAGTTAGATTGTTTTAAGAATAGAATTAGAATATTGAGTGATAAAGTTAGAGGGTCAAAAAAAGATGGAAGAGATGTGTTTTAAGCCGATTCTTGAAGATGGCTAAGGACTCGGCTGCTCGGATTGAGAGAGGTCATTCCACCAGGAGGGAACATTTAATTTAAAAGTCCGTAAAAGTGCCTTTGTGCTTCTCAGTTGCTGTCTTAAAATTTTTAAGTGAAGTAATCAACTTGGTTGTATAAGTCATTTAAATTTAAATTATATTAAGCTGACTTAAAAAAAAATTGAAATCACTTATTTTGGTGAGTTAATGTAAAAACATAAGCTGCCACGACATGTGATCATATGATTTTTACAGTGTTTTTTACAAGATTTACTTTACAGGTACATGACAGGATACAGTACCTCACCCAAAATAAATAAATAAATAAATACTGGCTTGTTTAATATATGTATATATATTAAATTAAATTAAATTAAATTAAATTAAATTAAATTAAATTAAATTAAATTAAATTAAATTAAATACATGACTTGCATTGCATTGACAAAAATAGGTATTTCTCAAAATATTTGTAAACTTAAAGCAAATCATACAGGTTTGGATCAACATGAGGTGTCAAAAAAATTATTGTGAGAAAAGACACATTTTTCATTTTTGTGTGACTTGTTCTTTGAAGTCAGTAAAAAAACAAAAAAAACAAAAAAAAAATTAAATATTAAAAATTAGTGTGGGTGGATGTAACGATAAAAACTCCATACTCATCGGGAAGAAGGAGGCGGGAACCGGCGCACAATCAGAACATAATTTTAATATTCAAAGTAAATACAAAACGGTGCACCAGCCCCTCACGGCCGACTGGTGCGCATAAATAAAAAGCAAACACATAAAATAACACCCCAGGCCTGGTCCTCTCTCGTCCTTCACGGTCGTCGCTCCAGTTTTATATCCTTCCATCTCCTACGTGGGACTCGATACTGGCGGTGGGGCGCAGGTGCAGCTCATCTCCAATCACTACACCTGGCCTCACTCCTCGTTCCCACGCCTCTCGGCCCCGCCCCACTCGCCACAGTGTATAAGCAGGGATAGATAACCAGTACGGTACAAAAATACTGTGGAACCTACAAAATTAAATAAATAAAAAAATCTGCTTGCTAAGTGTACAATATCCTGGGTCAGTGCTATAGGGTAATGCCACTAGAAATCTTTTCAATGAATGGTAATGAAGTGTGGGTTGAGATCAGAGCTAAAAACCTAGATTGAAACTGAAGAGAAAGTGAAAAGTGACCCGTGGAATGGTTGGGTTTCTGTATTACCTTTGTGCCCATGTGCAATGCACTTAACCCCAGGTTTCTACAGGGGCTGTGCTCACTATCAAGTGTACTGTAAAATGCATTGGATAAAAAGCATCTGCATATAATCTAATAATAACATTTCTATATTGCCAACGGCTAACAAAAAGTATAGAACAAAGAGTTGAGAAATTCTGTAAATATGCAAATAAAGGAGCTTTAGTTGTCATGTTGTAATCCAAGCAGCACACTAAGTCGAACAGTCGTGGTATTCGAGTACCAGAAGAGGATATGACAGTGAGGAATATATCAAGTGACAGGAAGTGAGAAAATAACTATATTAAAGATGAAAGAGCTCCAACTGCATGTCTTTTCAAGCTCTGTGTGCCTGCTCTTAAATGAAACACCACAAGCTATGAATATAACACATATGCGTGAGTCAATAAAATGAATTGACTGGAGAGTAAAAGCACTTAGAAGAATTCAATATGCAAGATGATCAACTGTATGCACTACAGTGGCACATATAATTTCACAACCCAATTCAAATAGCACTTATATTATGATCTTTCACTTCTCTTCATCAGAAGGTAATAAATACAGTGAGGCTACAGAATTCATGTACTGCAAAGAAATTTAAATAAAATAATAATTAATAATAATAATATTAATAAAATTATCTTATCTCTAGGCTATTTTTATTCTGTTTGCCAGTAATCATATCTAAACATTGTTTAAACAAGATAGATTACACAGCTCTGAAATACCTGATTCTGATAGGTCAATTACAGCATGATTTAGGTCCAATGTTTATATATAATATATAAATAAAAAGTCAACGCTAATTTATATTCCATGTCCATGTGTTTATCTATTTTGTAAGTAAGAATTCAGTAAATAACCCCCTTTTGTGGATACAAAACCCCACTGCTTCTCATTACCTTGAATGTACATTATCCCATTTTACGTAAGGCAAAATTGTGTAACATTATAACTTGTTTCAGAGAACACTGAAGGAAAAACATTGTTTTTATCCCACTGGCATTTTTTTCACTTGTTACAAGCATTAACCTAACTACAACAGTTTTCCAGTGGGGATCTTAATTCAACACATATTCTTATGTTATATTGTCTGTAAACAAGCATTACCATATCCAATTTTCCTTCAAGTAAATGAATCTTGTTTTAAAGATGCTTAGATATTACAAAATATTGAAATGGTTTGTCACAGTGATGTTTTTTCTCTTTCTCTCCAATTGGGTCCAGTTGACTAGTTCTAACATACCAAATGGTAATTGTGGAAACCTGTGTCAGTACAAAAATAGCACACTCATACACTCATAGCAAATCAGCCCTTTATGAATATATTGTGAGATGTGGCACCGAATAAAACCAGGCAGCTAAGTAAAGCAGCAATTACCTGACATCCCCAAGAGATCTGGAAAAATGCCCACTTTCAAATGTGGCACACAAATCCATTTCAGGATTGTCATTGTATCTGTTCATAACAATTACCACTACGTTAATGAAATCATCATCATCACTAAATGATCTCAATGGGCACAACTGCTAAACTGTTCGGGGACTTTTGGCATATGCCTGACGGCAATAAATTCTCCAGCAAAAACATGCTTAGGGTAAGAAAAGATACTTTGCCTGCTTATGCAACAATATGTGTCTACTGATGTACAGCCGGTGCATGAAGTGGGACCGTACTCACAGGAACAGAATGCCAGTGATTCTGGGCTACTCTGTTCAGTAAAGGTAATTATTCTTAGATACCTCCAGCTCTCATAAACTGTCTGCTCTCTCTTCTGTTCTTGCTTGACAAGACAGTCTGCCCTCTTGCTCCCACTAGACAAAGACTGTTAGTCACACAAGTCAGAGATTTAACTTCCATCGCTGAAGTTGTTGCATATTGTAGCTTAATCTAAGGAAGCTCTGTCTATTAACAGACTGAAGGTAATGAATAGTGGCCTATATATTCAACTATTATGGTCAATCAATATGGATTTTTGATGGCCAATGCAGGTATCTTACAGAGCAAGGTGGTCGAAGGCCAATATATTTAATCTCACAGCAGATCATTTAAAGATAGTGAATAACACACACTGCTAAATTTGAAAAGTAATTTATACTTGATAAAAAAAGTCAAATAAATATATTCATACTTTAGATAGTGACTTAGCTTTTAAATATCTGTATGTATATATGTCTGTAGTATAAATAATGTAATACTATTTCCCACTTCAAGCTCTACGTACAGCCATGTAGTGAGAAAGATTGATTGTACAAATATCCGTTGAGTGGTTACTGCGACTGGAATATGATTTTGTGGAATATCCACTTCAAATGTCATTTCATTAATCGCAGAGGCAGCTCTTCTCGTCATATTCAATACAGCATCTAGGATTTGGGGCTTAATAGATGATAAAAAAGCCAGCGATATAAGCAGAGGTCACCGGAGACTGATGGTGCAGTAATGGAGGAGAAATAAGAGAGGAAGACACAGGGAATCAGATAGCAGCGTGTTCAGGAGTGAGTGCCTTCCTTGGTATTGACAGCAGATCAATACCTGTGGTCGTGTATGGAGGGTATAAAGAATATAGCCAAATATGCGGTGAAGGTGACTGTTTGAAGATGACCCTGATTTTGCTGAAAAGCATCCCCCTCCCTCGCCTTTGTGTTCAACGATCATGAGATATCACATTCAAAAACAGAAAGGAGGCGTCAGCCTTCAATCCCGCGACAAAATCAAGAGGAGGAGAGGAAGAGAAATCAATGCAAGACAACCTGGTAGAAAACAGGAAGCTACTCACTTTCTCTCCCTGATGCAACCAATACCTAAAGTGATAGCCAGTGCTTGGGCTGCAGTCCCAAGCTCAGACAGATTGATCAATGCCTGGTGTCCCGCATTAACTCTAGGACCCACGTTTCTTCTGCCAGACTGAACATGATACTCTGTGGTTAAAGAGTTTCATCTTACAATTCATCTCGCAACAATGAAAAGGTTTGATCATGAGAATCCATCTCCTGTCTAGACATGGGTATCCACAGAAACTCTTTCCCACAGTGGGTTTCTTGACGGTTCTTTTCAGTCCATTTACTCCAAGAAAAATGTGCTGATTTTCCATGGTTCAGTAATCATGGTTGTGGCATGGTTTGTTAAATCCTTGGTGCACTGCTATTAGGCATACACAGATTTAAAAAAAATACCAATAACCAATTTTTAAATGACTTTATTTTAAAGGGGTCATATGATGTTGCTAAAAAGAACATTGTTGTGTATTTGGTGTAATGCAATGTGTTTATGCGGTTCACGGTAAAAAATAAAAAATAAAAATAAAAATAATAATAATAATAATAATGTACATTATTGTTGCTCTTCTTTGCCCCGACTTTTTGAAATGCAACGATTATTACAAAACTTATCGTTCTGAAAAGCGAGGTGTATTCTGATTGGCCAGCTATCCAGTGCATTGTGATTGGCTGAATGCCTCAAGCGTGTGACGGAAATGTTACACCCCTTAAAATACTGCGAGGCTGTCTTCCGGCACGATGAGACAAAACCAATAAAACCCTTTACAAATTAGGCATTTGTTGCATCCAGTGGGGACATAATTACTGATTATAATGACTTATACTCAGGGCTGTAGCTGGGGTTTGCGGGGCCCTGGTGCAGCTTTGTACTAGTGGGCCCTGTTTGAAATTGTTTAATTTATATGTTCATTCTATTTATTTATTTGTGCTAATTGCACAATGTTTAAGTTGTTTCATGTTTGTAGGTGTACAGGTACAGAAAACAAATAAATAAATATAAAATAGCACTGCATAGTCTTCACAGTAAAAAATTAATTAACTGTCAAACCAAAATGTATTCAGACACCTTCAATATTTCTTAAATTTTCTGTTTATTTGCTCTAGTTTATAAAATGGTAATAAAATATGATACGAAATCACAGTTGAACTGTCAGAACAAAATGTTGCATTAGCAATTAAAGAAAAACACATAAGCAAACCATGAGGTCAAAGTGTCTGAATAATGTTTGGTCCCATTTTTTTTTTCTATCAATTTCACTAGTTTTCCACTGTATGAAGTTTTTTTGGGGGTATAATATGTCACAGTTCGCTTTATATTGCTATACTCACCTAAATTAATTATAATGTCCCGCATCTATTAAAACTTTTTTTTTTTCTATAATATATGGTGTCTGAATAATTTTTGGTTTGACTGTGCACTCATTCTTGTTAAAACTACGGAGTAATTCAGTCAAGAGCAGAGAGTGATTTTCTTAATTTAATTTTCTTGGATTAACATTACACCAGCCAGTAGCTAAATAAGGCGCGGACACTTTAAGAGATGATGAATGCATCCAATATAATACACATCCGATTTTTTTCTCAACTGTTTACTTTCACTTAAGACATAACCAACAGTTTTTTTGAACATACTTTCCAAGACGGGTGTTTTGACATATTTTGTATGTATTTGTCGGCACAAGAGCAAAACGTTTTGAGACGCCTTTCTCTGCTTGAGCCCTGAACACCAGAACACCGCAGTGCTGAATTGGGCTTTTTCACATCCTTTTCTGTTTGTTTAAACTGCGATTTGTGTTTGTTCGTTCAGGTGCAATAGGAAGTTCGAGGAGAACTTTGCAAACGAGAGCTCGGTTTAGTGTCGCTGTCTGTGAGATGCGGCTCTGAGACTGTGGGATGTGTGCGCACTGAACACAGTGCGCCAGTTACCAGTTCAGCTTTTCCACGTCTTGTGTTTGAATGATTTAAACTCTTTTGAATGTTTAAATTGGAAAGTGGCCAGGCTAAAAAACATATGAAAATGATAAGCTTTCGTGACGACACGCAGCAGTGGCCTGTGAACTGCCCTGATCGTCTTTTTAGGCTAGCCTCAGCCAGACGGTTTAGATCGCCGGGGGCCCCCACTCATCCGTGGGCCCCTATAATCGTCACCACCTTTCACCCCACTTGCGACGGCCCTGCTTATACTGTGTTTTTACGTGTTGTGTTGCATATCGCGCCGCATAAACATAAAACCATGTCTGCATTTGTGATCAGAGAAACGACAAACAACAAGTGCTACTCTACACTGCTTAAAACACGCATTTGAATCATCAGTAGAAAATCCTTTAAATATAAAACATGTACTTAACAGAAGTGCCAGACTGTCCTTGCAAAGTTGGAACTGCCTAATTTTACAGAACAGCCTTTGAGCACAGACCCATTTAAGGAATTAATCAGAAGAAGAAATAGTCAGACCTTTACAAAAAAAGCATAGAATAACTTCTCTTTAAAAGATGACAATTTTGTGGGACATTCTGAAGCACTCCTATAAGCACAGGCTCATCATTATTCTTAGGCCTATAGATTGTTGGCTTTTTTTTTCTCAAGAATCAAAATGATGCTCCTTACATTAGCAATTGATATCACATCACAACTGTCAAACTCTTTATAAATATTCAAAAGAGGAACAATGGGTTCAAACTGAACATCTAATTCAGCTTTTGCAAATGCACGCCCAGGCCACACAGTCATTGGCATGTAAAGTGTCTGGAGACTAGCTAGGTGGCAGCGACCCATCCTTGGTAATGGAGGAAGAAACAGCCAGCCAGTGTGCACTAGACAGATGGTTCCCCTCCCAGAATACATCTCATTTAATGATCTCATTCTAGTGGATGTCATGCTCTCCAGCTTTGCTGTTGCTGGCAATTCTCAGCCTGAGTGGAATCATCTATGTATCATATAATTATAACGACCAGCGTCCAGCCCCGCGTTGTCACACTGGATCTCATGAAAGTAAATGGAGCTTTATGGCGATAATGCTAGAGTGAACATATTCCTGTCTCCCTTGTTGCTGAGCACTAAAATGTTTTGCCCATGGTTAACCATCATAAAAACAGAAGAATATAGTATGGGATGAGGAAAAATAATAGCTTGATACACTTATGTAGCTCCCTTCTTAAACAAAGTAATTACACACTCCAGTTGGCATGCTGTTGAAATGACAGAGTACATACCTCTCCATAATACATATTTGCATAGAGAAAATATCATCAGCCATCAACAAAGTGGACTCTGTGGGCTTTTAAGTCCTGTTTGCTCAAGAAATGGTTTTTCGCCAAGATACCTCCCCCATCCCAGCCCCACCCTCTTCTGCAAAATGCATCAGCCTTCCTGTTTGTCTGGTAATAGGTCTAGGTAAAGCTTTTACTCTCCACACAAATTACCACTATAATATGCTCTGTTAATCTATCTAGTCAGGCTTCAAATTTAAAAAGGGACATTTCGCTGAATGGAGGAATTTTCAATTGCAGGCAGATATTAGATTAGTATCTTCTTGATGGCCTGATGTGCTTTTTTCATTCGGATTTTGGCTCAGTAATGGGCTTGTGTGGATATTTCATTCACCACACTCTATGCAGCTGACTGCTGAATAGGCAGGAAATGGATGTGATTTTATGGCAATTGACTGAATCAATAATCTCCATTTGTGGCTGTGCATTGTTGTGGTACGTCTTACTGCAAATGAAACCTTTATGAGAAGACAACTGAATAATAGCTGCTTTCTCAAAAAGCAGCACTGTAAAACCTCTTTTGAACCCTTTTTTTTTCAACATGCGGCAAGTTTCACAAGCATACTTTATAGCATGCAAATAGATATAATAAGAGGCTTCTACAAAACTGCATTCATTTACATATGTATTTGTGCTACAGAGGGAAATGGGCACATTTGCATTGCGTGTATACCATTCTGTTTCATCCCCTAATTCTTCAAATCCCTTCATAAACAGGATACTTGTAGCTCCTAATCCACATCGTACAGGAATCCCAGCAAAGAGCACTAATCTTAAATGCAACAAAGACCGACTACAAAGCCCTTTCATACTGCAAGCATTGCATTAGTCTTTTAGTACATGTGGTGGACAAAATGCCTTTTAATGTTCACCACCATTTAGTCAGTGGGTTTTCTTCAAATGTTTATAAAAACAGCTCACAGAGGCTGCATTTATGTGATTAAAAATACAGAAAACCTGTAATAATGTAAAATATTATTACAATTTCAAACTGTTTCAAACTCTATTTGACATATTTAACCATTTTTTTCTATGATAGCAAAGCTGAATTTTCAAGCATCATTACTCCCGTCTTCAGAGTCACATGATCTTTCAGAAATCAGTCTAATATGCTGACTTGATGCTCAATAAACATTTAATTGTATCATTAATGTTGAAAACAATTGTGCTGCTTAAAGGGATACTCCACCCCAAAATGAAAATTTTGTCATTAGTCACTTAACCCCATGTTGTTCCAAACCCGTAAAAACTGTTCATCTTCTAAACACAATTTCAGATATTTTGGATGAAAACCATGATGCTTGTGACTGTCCCATAGACTGCCAAGTAACACTGTCAAGGTCCAGCAAAGTATGAGAAGCATGGTCAGAATCCATCTGCCATCAGTGTTCCGAACGTAACGTTATGAAGCTACAAGAATACATACTTTTTTTTTTGTCAACATCACTCTGTGCTCTTCTGTGTCAGCAGCGTCACAAGGATGCGCTGTTTTATTATTTTTTTTTTTTTACATGTATTTATGCTTTGATTTGAAAGAAAACAGCACATCCTTGTGGCGCAGCTGACACAGAAGGGCGTATTCGGTTTGAGTGACATGGAGAGACACAGACGAGACTGCTGACAAAGAATTTGTTGAATAAAGTCATTATTTTTGTTTTATTCAGATACAAAAAGTATTCTCGTTGCTTCATAACATTACGGTTGAACTACTGATGGCAGATGGACTATTCTGACGATGCATTTCATACTTTACTGGACCTTGACAGTGTAACTTACTTGGCAGTTTATGGAACAATTGCGAAGCTTACATTGTGTTCCAAAGATGAACAAAGCTTTAACAGGTTTGGAACAACATGGGGGTAAGTGATGCAATGACATATGACAAATGAGTATATTTTTTTCAAAATCATGACAATTTTATCAGGTTTCTTTGATGAATATAAAGTTCAATTGCACAGAATTGATTAGAAATATACATTCTTGTTACATTTTAAATGTCTTTATGTCTTTATGTCTTTACATTTTAAATGTGTCTTTGCTGAATAACGTTTTTTTTTTTTTTTTTAAGTTTAAATATCCCCAGCTTTACTGGTAAAATAATGAACCTAACTTTGTAGAAATATAATGAGCAAAACAGTGTGCCTAGAGCACTATTTAGGCTTTAACACCACAAACTTCCAAGTAATATCACTGTGTTTTTGTGTCATTTGAAGGACCCAGAGCGCCAGGAGAAATTCCATTGACATTTAAAAGGGAAATTAAAAAAAATCCATATAATCATGTGTGGTTATATACAGGGAATAACCCATACACTGCAAAGTTAGATATCCTGCTCCAGTGTGGTGTGTAATATATGCAGGGGTTACGTTGAGGCAGCTATGGAGCTAAATAGGAAATGATGGTGGTACTGTAGAACATAAATCAGCATTCCGCCACCAAGAGTGCAGATGCTGCATCTTCGGTGTGGCCTACTACAGTGATGAGAACAACTTTTGTGCTGTGAGCTGACAGGTAAGACTGAGTGCATGCAAAAGTGTCAGGAGAGAGAGGGAGAGAGAACGAGTGACAGAAACAAAGACTGAGGGCCCGTGAAAGACTGTCTCTGTACATCATCAGGGTGCTTCATTTCCAGCACTTTGCTCATGAGACGCTTGAAGCTGTCAGGAATCTTTACAAATAAGTGTGCGTTCCGAATCAAGATTGGACCATTTGGGCCCCTGGGCCCTCAGGACTAAGGGAGGGGAAAACGAAAGATAGTCAGAGCAAAGAACAAGTCAGAACAGACAGGCTTTGCCACAGAGGGGTGAAATGGAAGCAAGGTAGCTCCTGGACATACTTTCAGGCTTCTAAGAGGCAGTTTTTATTCTATATTGATTTTCAAATGCTTTTCTTGCTGTCTTGTTATCAGAGTTCCTAACAATAGGGTGTTTTACCCAGAGACTACCAGGGTTAGATCAGCTCACTCTCTTGTTTGAAATGCACCGGGCCTTATAGATCTCACCGATCTTTGCTTTGCAACACAGATGACTTGCAACACCAGTCTGTTCACTCATGCTAAGTGAAGTGTTTTAGGCATTTTGAGGTATCGATGAAACGTAAAAATGTGAATCGTTTTTTCAAGCAGAATCCAGTATTAATGCACACAGATCTGTTAGCATCAGGCCTTTCCTCAAGTACAAAAAGACTGAGTCGTAATCTGGAATGTGCATGAATTATTTTGCTTCATTAACCTCCTATCTTGATTCAGAGAGAGTAATGTTCGGTGGATCACAATTTTCACTAGACAACAGAGAACATGCTCTTCCACCAGCTTGTTCCCAGGGGGTAAAGAGCCAAAATACCCTACTGTTTGATCATAGTTAAGATGTCATCCAGACTATAAAGCAGTCTGATCCATTACACTTCCTCCAGATATAAAATAGCCTGATGAAATACTTAATGTCTGTGCCTTGCATTGTCTCCATCTTCTTTTTCATTAAAATGATCTATTTTTACTTTCTTTGCCATTCAATAACCTGGTATCAATGCACTGTCTCCCCAATGACATATCCCTCAGTAAAATCTGAAAAACGGTTGAGAAATCCAGTGTACTATGAATGCTCATTGCTCTTTTATTGATCCCATCTTGCCTAGACTCATGCAGATTTGAGCCCGGCTTTCTCCCTGCAGCAACCAAAAGAGTCTTATTTTTTGCCACTGCCGATTTTGTCCCCACCGCTTTATGAAATAGCTTGCAGCAGAGATGCGTCTAATGCAGAGGAAACATCTACAATTGTCAAGGTATTCCATTCAGTTTTTGTGTGTTAAAACGACTGCTATCCACAGCTGGAATCAGCTATTCTGAAACTTGCAATCTTTTCAAAAGAACCACAAAACAAATGCAAACAAATGTGTCCCTGCTTCAAATCGCTACACAGCTGGAGGGTTGATAACTCTAGGGTTAATTAGAACTCACATCTCCTTTTCCTCAACCACAATCTCACATTTAATATCAAGCTGCTAATCCCACCGACCTACAAAATATTGAGACTCACAGTAGCAGAAAGATTTAATTACTATTTAAATAAAATATATAAATATATTTTTAAGAATAATAAAAATTGTATTTTGTGTCAGCAAGAATGATTGCTTAAATCACTCTGTAAAAATTAAATGCTTAAATGGGGTGAAATGCTATTTCATGCATACTGATTTTTTTACACTGTTAAAGAGTTGGATTCCCATGCTAAACATGGACAAAGTTTCAAAAATTAAGTTATACGTTTGAAGGAGTATTTCTGTTCCAAAAATACTTCTTCCGGTTTGTCACAAGTTTCGGAAAGTTTTTTTCGAGTATGACTCTGTGTGACGTTAGATGGAGCGGAATTTCCTTATATGGGTCCTAAGGGCACATCTGCCGGAAGAGCGCGCGCTCCCGTATAGCAGAGCAGAGAGAGGCTGAGCACAGACAATCACTGATCAGAGCGAGAGCGTCGCGAAATGTCACAAAAGAAGTGTATTTTTGGTTGCCAGGGCAAGATAACCCTGCACAGATTACCAAAAAAAAAACAGCATTAAGGGACCAGTGGATGGAGTTTATTTTTACAGAGCATCAACGAGTTGTGCAAGTGTTTTTGTTTGTTCCCTGCATTTCGAAGATGCTTGTTTTACAAACAAGGCCCAGTTTGACGCCGGATTTGCGTATCGTTTATTTCTTAAGGATGATGCAATCCCAGCGAAAAAGGGTCACGATCGTGTGTTGGAACCGCAGGCGGTGAGTAAAACTGCTTCAAATATCTCTGCCTCCTTGTTAGTGTGTCCCCTCCCATGCCGGAGACCCGGGTTTGAGCCCCGCTCGGAGCGAATCGTTGCTGCTGCTGCTCTCGTTCAGTTTCAGCCTTGGGATCTGATTCTGGATCATAAATAAACAGCTGAATCTGACTGTTAGCCATGGTTTGTTTTGGATGTTTTTTTCCTGACGGTAATGTCACAGCTTCCAAACGCTCTCAACACAAAAGCCTACTGGCGCTCGTGATTCTTTAGCTCCGCCCACACGTCACGCCTCCAGTCTGTCGTGTTTTTCCGGGAAAAATTGGTACAGACTAACTTTCTCTTATGAATATAATAAAAGTAAAGACTTTTTGGAGTTATGAAGGATGCAGTACTACTCTATAGGTACTCAAGATTAACAGGATATTGAGTAAAAACATTAGCATTTCACCCCCCCTTTAATGTGCTACTGAATTTTACAGTCATATTCTGTATGTTAAAATCTGTCTACTATACAGTAAATAAATAAAATATTATTGTTTACAATCCAGTTTTGCCCTGAACATGAGCAAATCCTCTGCTACAGATCAGAGATCTGCAACAGATCTCAGGATCTTTTTATTAATTTAAATCACTAAAATAGAAGCCTTAACAATTAAATTGTGTATACGGTAATCTAATGAATATTTATGAGCTAAACAGATGTCACATCTGTCTCACCTCACAAGTGTTCTCGACTACTTTTTAAAACCAAGTGACACCCAAGTTAGGAACAATGACAGCACTTGCCACAACAACAGCTGTTCCCTTGTACAATGGCTGTATAAATAAACAAAAGGTCACCGGCGGTGAGATAAATTTTGTATCTGCTGTAATACAGGAAAGCTCTTCGTCCTAATCTTGCAGACAGAGCAATCACAACAGTGCAGTAGACAATCCTCTCCAAATAAATGCTGCATGAGTGTTTGAGCTGTGGAGAAACTGTTCTGGTTTTGAACATCCATCCACAAGAACACATTATTTTCAGCCTCTCACACAGCATCATATGACAGGCATGCTTCTGCTCTACAATTCTGAAGGCAGTTCATGAAAATTGACTGCAATGTGCTCCTTTTCACTTCAGTTCAACTTAGTAGAGGAGGTGAAGCACTTTAAATGCATGTGAAGGGCAGTCACTCTCCCGGTGTATGGTATAAAATTGCATAACAGTAATTTATCAGGTGCCACCTCTTGGAGACAGAAACTAAGACCGGTCACGTGATCAATCAGCAGCTGGTGGATCCTCCCCCACACTCTCACCACTGCACGCGCAGCCATCAGTGCCATATAAATCACCTCTGAGACACCAGGCCATTTTTCATTTCTAGCAAAGTGGCCATTTTGTAGTAAACTCCTAGCATGAGCAATTTGCACACCGGAATATGAGTTTGTGTGAGTGATTAAGTGAGCAAAAGACCGCCCACCTTCCACTGAGTGGTGTACATCAACCTCGGTGGATCTGCGGGGCCCAGGAAAGAGGAGGAAAGGACCTTTGGAGAATTCTAGGTGAGGTTAAATTCATTTTAATGGGTCTCGGTCATGCTGTACTTCAAAAGAACATAATTTCAGGTGCGGAACAACTGGCCAGTGCCGGTGGAAGGCGAGGTGCTCAATTTCGTTTGAGTAGCTAAACGATTCAATCTCATTATGTTAGTTGCGGTAGAGCACTTGAGAAGACTCAGTGGGGCTTCTACACACATTTTGACACCAGAAACACCTTGAGATTTAGGTGCGAGAAAGACTGCACCAGTCTTCTCACCAGGGAGCCCAACTACGCTAATCAACATGTTGCTAGCGTGAAATACACTATCTGCATTCAACAGATAGACTTTAACTCCTCATTTAGTAAGGTCAGTACAGTACTTTTCCACTCTTGGAAAACTCCAAAATTATACCCATAAAATGTTACAGTGCTATTAGCAACAGTGCTAATGCTTATGAGATAAAACACAGCACGATAGCATCGGAAAATAAATTATTTTGAAAGCCTTCATATCTTTCTAAAAAAAGACGTTAAAAAAAACTATACTACAGTTAAATTGTTAAATAAAAATACACTAAGCGGATAATGTCCTGTTAATGCATTTTGTACATTTCTTCAGATTATAATTATTATTTTTATGTATTTATTTAAAATAGAAGCTGCCATTACGTTCATATTGTGCATTTCAATGCATGAAAATAAACACAGAAACAACTAAAGATTTTAATGACCCTGCATAGACAGCAGCACAACTAAAATGTTTGAAGGCCCTGAAATATGAAACATGGTAAGGACATCGTTAAAATAGTCCATGTGACATCAGTGGTTCAACTTTGGAATTGTGAATGGCAGTGGAGACTGACCTGGAAGAGAAAAAAGCATTGAATAAAATTTGTATTTTTTTCTTTAACAAAAAGTATTCTCGTAGATTCATAACATTACAGTTGAACCTCTGAGGGTGAGTAATTAATGATAGAATTTTATTTTTGGGTGAACTATCCCTTTAATTTAAGTCATACAGTGAGTAAATTTTCAATTTTATCAGTGAAAACATGAAAAATATGTTGCTTAGCTCTATCAATACCCTATCTAATCTAAGCCTATGCTTCAGATTAGCTGAATGTCAGTTTGCAATGTTCTCATGGCTATAAACTGTTGTTCTCTCTCCATGCACACATTGTACAATAACCCTGCAATGATATCAAATCCATTTAAGTTCAAAACTGAAGCAGTTAATTTTCCTGTGCGTGTGCTAATTATCGGGAGGTGGGCACTCTGCACTGCAGCAGACACATCATTAAGTTTTAACAGGACCAAAGGTTATCCAGCCTCCAGCGATTCAGACAGATTGGCAAGGTGTGTACACTTAAAACACATCCATTCCATCTGAGATTAAGTTTACACCGAGCGCCTCCCCTCTGCTTTTCGGTAGAGTGCTAATGAAGTCTCTATTTAGTGAGATCATCTATTTCAGTGACACCTGCTAAAAGAGCCTGCCACTTTTGTGCCTCAAACCAACAGCTCAGGGCGGCAATTCCTGCTATGACCCACAGAGGGCCAGTTCATGTCCTGTTTTAATTAATAAAAGCCATTGACTGATGGTAATGATCAATGCTTAACATACATCTTTGATTTTATGGCTTCGGCAAATGAAGTGTCACTGATAAAACTTAATATGATGGATTTCTTAAGTGGGTGAGGCAGTGGAGCGACTTTGAATCATCATTCTCAGAAAAACATTTTGATTGCATTCAAATGTGAACTTCTGGATTCCCTCATTTCGTTCTATGCTATTAGCTGCTGCCTGCTAGGAGCAACCGCTGAAATTCAACACTCAGCACAGAAGTGTCATGCCTACGTGCCCCTTCAATTGTTGAGTCAAGCGGAATTTCAATGTTTCCCTAAAAAAGTGTGCTGTATGTTTGATAATCCATTATTATTGTAGGTAATCATAAAGAAAGGTCTGTGCCAGAAATCACACTTTCATATGTATAAATTTGGATAGTACTCTTTAAACTATAGCAAAACTGTAATGATATATAGTAATGATACTATTTAAAATAACTGTTTTTTCTACTTTTATATAATATAACTTTCCATTACTCTGTGTTCCATGATCCTTTAGAAAAATAATTATTATTATCAATGTCAAAACCAGTTGTTAAAAAAAAAAAAAATCACTCAGAAAAAGAAATCTCTTATAAATGTCTTTACTATCACTTTGGATAATTTTTTTTGCATCCATGCTCAATACAATTATTAATTTATTCTTCAAAATAAATGAATAAAACATTAATGACTTTTGAATTATTGTGTATAAAAAGGTCAGAGTGTGAATATAACATAACATACCATAACATAACATATAATGCAAGGTCCATGACACCCCTGTCCTGATTTATTATGAACTCGAACCTCTCAAAGGCAGAAAAAAATAAAAACCTCTGTTGAGGTTAGAAATATTTATTGCCATGTTAGGAGGTATCTCAGATTCACTATTGTGAGCTGGGGCTGAAGGGAAAGATCTTTATAAATTCCTGGATTTATTTCTAATTTTTTAATCAATAAACTTCTAAAACAACATTCCCTCAACTGCTGCTTTCTGTTTTATCTCTACTCCCCCCTATGACACAAAAGAGGAGAGAGTCGCAGTGTAGGCGGCAAAACAACATCAAACCTGGTGCTGTGCCAGGATCTGTCTTTATACCGGCACCCATGAAAGCAGACTGAGGCACAGAGACTCAGACCAGAGGCTATCTATCTGACTTCGGTGTGATCAAAAAACTCTTAAGTACATGCATAAAAGCATACATTGATTTTCAAACACTCTGATACAAGCAGAGGAAACAGTTGTAAAGAAAAATCTATGAAATATGCAGCACAGCACACACGAAACTCTCTTTCTTTGATATTTTAGTTGTAGACCTTCATCAGAACGCAACAGGAAGCCCCGATTGGCTGTGCTTCCATGTACCCATCTCTAATTGATGTTCTGAGAGTCTGAGAGATCTTAATTTTGGGATTACCCAGAGCATAACATTGACTTAAACAAGAAGCAGAAAGGTAGGTTGATGTTATCTAAAGCCTTGTTTTCACAAGGTGCATCATCCAAATGTTGGTCACTGCATGCTTGTGTTGATTTTCTGCTCTAATGATTTTTTTCATGAGCCTTTGAAGCTATTTTTGAACCTCACTTTGAAATCCTGCACTCCAATCAAGATCCACAAGTGCTTAATGCTTAATGGGCTTCATTAAAAGAGGAATTTGATGACAGAGAAGTTTCTACTGAGCATGCTCAGTGGGGTTCTTCTCCATTACAGGCCCCCTTTTTTCAAGTACAGTGTTGAACAAAACGGTCTAGCTAATAGAATTATAAGTAATGGGCAGTTCTGTAGAGGGATAGAGACCCAAACATGAAAATTCTACAAGCATTTACTGCCCTGTACGACTGATTTTTTTTTTTTTTTTTTTTTTTTTTTTTTTTTTATATTGTGACCTACATCAAAGTGAAACAGAACGAAAAATAAAAATGTAGGGTGGGGATTTTATTCATCTGTTGTTCATTGGATGGAGGCAGATCTGCATGCAAGCTTGCATTCTGTTGTAAGAAAGAGGCAGAATTTAGCAGAATAAGTGACTGGTGAAGTCCGGTATACATAACCAGAGAGATGTCTGACATTTTGCCAAAAGATTAAGATGATATTTTGTAAAAAAAAATTATTTGCCCAGATTTAAAAAGAAAGAAAGAAAGAAAGAAACAAATAAAAATCTATTCATGATTAATAGATAGTTTGACTGACATGTGACCTGACCAATCATAATGCCAAACCTGCCATTTTCTTGGAGGGGGGTGGGGGTTGGGTGAATAAATGGCCCCTGTATCGAATCCATGCATTTTTGTATGATAAATATCCAGATTTCAAACATAATAATTTATCTCACTTCTGCTGACTTTAGGGAAGTTGTGCAGGCAGATGTCGTAGTTCGTCAACGCTGTGTGGTTAGTGACGAGCACGGAGAGAGAACAAAACAAAATGCTGGTAATGAATAAGAAGCACAAAACGAGGATTTGTAAAGAAAAAAGTTAGAGGATTTCCAAATAAGCAAAAAGGAGACTGGTTTTCCTTTGCTAAAGTAAGAAAACTTTGTGTGCGCGACGCATGCGTCTTCCATCTTCCGCCTGTGCATCTTCCGGTTCACAACAGTCAGCAGAAGTGATACAAAAAGTGTTTATTATGTTTGAAATCGGAATATTTATATTACAAAGACGCATCGATTCGCTACAGAGCCTGTTATTTACCCCCTGGAGCCATGTGAGGGACGTTTTATTACAGATGCTTCTGAACAGTTAACAACAAACACCCGCTTACCCCCATTGAAAGGCCTGGAAGAGCAAGGATCATTTTTAATATAACTCTGACTGGATTATTCTGAAAAAGGAAAGTCACATACACCTAGGATGCTTCAAGGGTGAGTAGAAGATGGACGAATTTTCATTCTCAGGTGAACTAACCCTTTAAGTAAATATGAAAAGACGATCGGTTGACATGCTGCTTGAACTGATGCTACAGTGATCTTTCACAACACATTACAGAGCCACAAAATGGTATTTATTGTTAGTATACTTTTTAAATGACACTAAGACACTATATTATACCAAAAGTAACCTGCTCTGTCTTGTCTGTCTGCACGCTGTCAGGGTCTTTTTTGCTCTGCTGTATATTTTTCAATGCATGAGAACATAATGTTTGGCATGAGAGTGCCATGGTTTGTCGGATGAAGAAATAGTAAATAAGTGGGGCAGGTCTTCGCGAAGGGTTAATTTCACGCTGACTTTAAGAACACAAAGTATCAAAATAGTTTTGAATATGTGGGTCCTTTATTCCAAAATACGATTTTTGTTATTCACAACCACTGAATTCATGTTTTAACAGCCTGATTCGTGAACAAATCATTCAGACTGATTGTAAATCGGATCAAATCGACTACTCTCATACATTTTCTTGAATGTGACAAGGAGAGCATCACACAGAGCTATTCAATGACTTCAAATGATACTCTTTATGATAGTTTTATTGTAAATGCACAGAGATTGAAAGTGTCCAGTACATTTTTCAATCTTTCCTGACAAAGAGTGAAATGAAATTGTACAGTTTTGGAGCAACATAAGGGGCAGTAAATGATTTTTAGGTGAACTGGTTCTTTAATGAGGACTTCTGAACTTCTGTCACTTTGTGTTCAACAGAAGTTCCTCATACAGGCCTGCCGTGATGAGTGCTGTACTGACGGGCAGTTCAGAGCAGTGTGAGATCTCCCAGTGTGGCCAACTTCCAGCTGGACGCTGCAGACTCTTACAGCCAATCTGTCAGCATTTACATCCCAGGCCAGTTCATCTCGCTCTTGCTCTTTCTTTCCTTCTCATCTCAGTCTATCTTGTGTTTCTTTACTTGTCTGCTCCCTCACGCTTTCTTTCCCCCTTTTACCCACAATCTCACTCCCTCTCTTCATCTTGCTTTGCTCAATCTTTCTCTTTCACACCATGGATTCATGAGCAGTTTTTTTTTCTTTTTCTCAGAGTTATTATATTGCTGGTCCTCCCTTCTCCGTTCCTCTCGGCTCACAGCCTTTTAGAGCAGACGTATGAAAAATCATGACAATTGAGCCAAAGGAGTTTCCACAAACAGCACAAAGCGAGTGATAACTGGTCTGGCTGTGTAGCTGCGGGGCTAAGTGAAGGCCTGGCTCTCTGAGTGAGTAATTGCTCAGGCTCTTTGGCCGAATTGAGGGCCTTGCACAAGCTGTCTGTTATGTGATGTAGGAGTCAAATGGCATGTCTGCGTGTGCGAGTGTGCACAAGGAAAAAAGAAAAGATGAAAGAGAAATTGAGAATATGTGTGAGTGTGAGGAACAGTAGAGAATAAAAAACTGTGAGGAGAACAAAGGGTGAAATGATACATTACAGTGCATGCCATGTTGTAACTGCAGGGTTTCTATAGCCGAGCTCACTAAGAACTCAGCCCTCCTCTCGCTCTCATTAAGACATCAGTGTAATTTGGCAAATGTAGCATGACGACATGCGGCAAGTAATATCCTAATGATCGCACAATGGGCTTCACAGAGCCTGCAGAATGTCATCAATCTCAGCCCACAACACTGATGACAGATCACTGGAGAAAGGCAAACAATTATATAAAACAGCATAGTTACCAATCAAATGATAATGCAACACAGTATTGCGCATCCAGACATGCCTAGTCCCAAACAAGATACAAATTAATATTTCCAGTATGCTGTTAATTAGATGTTTGTGAATGGTGTAAACATTGATGGGGTGGGATGGTTTGACACAAAGCTAGTAATTTGAGTAAACCAAACGTGAATATAAAAACACTACTTTTTAAAACGTTGGGGTCATTGAGATTTACAGCAGCCATTACTCCAGTCTTCAGTGTCACATTATCCACATTATTAGTGCATAATCTAATCAATATACATCACATCTTCAAGTGATGCCGATGGCAGCAAGACAAACTTAAAATATTAATACCAAGAAAACTCCAAAAACTGTCTCTCCTTGATTTGTTATAGAACTCATGTTTTATAAATATTTACAGCAATAGCATCGATGAACAAGCTGGTCGGCCTCATCTTTGTGTCTGAATGACTATAGAACAAAGAGGAGAGAGAGAGAGGGAGAGAGAAAGAGAGAGAGTGTGTTGTATAAGGCATATATCTTTCCATGCCTCGCTGCACACTAACAAGTTTAATGCTTCCACAAAAACAAAGGTGCTCCGTTACTGTCTACACTACAGAGGGAAGTCAAAGAAAATATATCCTGGGGGCAAAAGAAAAGGTAAAATACAACAGTACAGGTGAAATACTGTGGGTCCAAGTAGTCTCTGTACTGTTAAACAAAAGACAATTTTCACAACACTTTTTTGATTTGCAACCCTTGTTTTGGAGCTGTTTCAGTGACAGAGGATCCATATCTCTGTATATCACTAATCACAGTCCACAATGGTTGCCATTGCAAGTAAAACAGTGACTATATATAGGATAATCTTCAAAATTTCCAAAAAAGACATACTGTTGACATGACTGTATGATGACAATTTTCATTTACAGGTAAAATGTCCCTTTAAGAGTACAGTCGGCATTATGTGAAAAAGCATACATGAAGTTAATAGCATATTGTCACCCCTGCCATAAAGATAATTGTGCTCATGGGACCAGTGTCTCCCTTCTGGAGGTCCTGGGAGGGCATGACTTCTTTTTCGACCAGAAAATGACATAATGTCTCCATTTGAGACTAGCTGAGTCTACACGTTACACTTTATAATCGTATACACACCATTTTCATTTTAAAGTATCCCCAATATTGGCTGGAATTTTCGCATTAGAGGATTAAGAGTCCATTCAAAAATGAGCATTTGGTATTTTTAGTGGAAAAGTAAACCTTCCAGTTCAGCACTGTGCTTAAATTGGGATGTCAGGGGCAAGGAATCCATTTATTGCGCTGAACATTTCCATTTAAAAATGACTTGAGTGATGAATGTAAGACTCACGGCGTGTGCAGATGGCCCCAACATGACGGACTACTCAAATGCATACTGCATTTATCAGACTTTTCTCTGGGAATATTTTTTTTCTCTCAGCCCTTCTCTCTCTCAAGCACAGCTCAACCTTGCCCCTGAAGCTTTACGCCTTATGCCTTATGTTGTAACTCTGTCTTTAACCTCGTTCCCCAACTGCAGGCGACTGATAAGAGCAGATGAGACCCAGGCTCTAAGGAATTCCTGCCACACCACTGAACTCAAATTGCTGCCCAATGCAAAATGCAGCGTGAGCTTAGCACAGTCCCACCATCTGCACCCAGCCTGAGCCTTTCGTCAGGCCTATAAAAAAAAAAAAATACAAAATACAAAAATCTTGATTGCATGCATTTTCCGCAAGAATATCACAAATAATATCAAAATCCAGATGCAGAACAATAAAAAAAAAAAAAAAAAAATTTGCCAAAAAAATTCAAGGATTAAGATATTTGCAGTAAGTAAATTTTAATATCTTGCTTCTCAAGTAAACATGTTTTTTTGTAAGCATGTTTACTGGGAAACAAGTCATACCAGTATAAAAAGTTGTGCAACTCTTTCAACTCCTAACTGGTTTCCTTTTCTGTATAGTGGATGTAGATCATTAAAATAGGACACCAGTGGGCATTAGAAGCTGATATGAGGTGTGCATTGTGTGAGAGCTGATGGCAGTATCAGAGAAATGAGCAGATGTGAGGGCTGTCTCTGTATTGATCTACTTCTCTAAAAGAGGTTTGTTGCTGGCTCCTAAAATCCTTCTGTAATAAGAGGGGAGCAGGGGAAAAGAAAAGCATGGACAGAGATGGAAGGTAGAGAGCACTGCAGCAATACAAAGAAAATAAAATAAAAATAAAAAAATGTTTCAAAAAAAGAATTCTTAGATCAGTTAATTAACACTGAAAATATAAACAAAGATGTACTTAATTACTGTTGGTTGCTTTGTTTGGTATATACTCAGCTACTAAGAATCTCTTTCAAAATTCAGTTTTATTACAATATATTATAATTTTCCTAAGAACAAGCATATCAGGTTGGATTAATGCATATTTTTATTTAAAAGAAAAACCAAGCACATAAATTATTAATTATGACGACCAATCAATTAGGCATTACAATGATGAAATCAGTTATTCCAAGTAATAAAGGTAAAAAATAAAAATAAATAAATGGTTTTGTGGTCCTATTCATCCTCTTTCCAGCATGCACTGGGGCATGAGTAATTAATGAGTTTGCTTTATTTAAAACATTTGACTATTTTTTAAACTGCTGTTGGTTTTGTTATCACTTTTAGTAACGATGGCCTATTATTTTGTGAAGTCGAACCCCCAAGTATTGATGTTGTTTGTGTTAAAAGCAAGATAAAGCACACTGAAAATGTTAAAACTATGTAAATTAGGAGAACAATTTGAATAGAACTCTTTTTAAGCTTAATCAACTCGAGAAATCTTCAGAGAAGTGCTTAATCTAAATTGGCAACTGTTAGACTGAAAATAGATTTGTTATGTTAACTACACATTTTTAGTTTAGTATTTATTTAAATTAATTAAGTGGAAGAATTAAGCTAAAAGGTCTTCACTTTTTATTCCTCTACAAACCTATTTATTTTTAAATGAGGAGGAAAACATGAGAGAATCAGGGACTAGAGAATCAAGAGTAGAAGAGAAGTGGCATCAAGGACTAATTCATGCAAGCGTTACATTTAGAGTGTCGGTCTGCCTGAAGGCACAGGCCTCCCCGCTGCCCAGCACAGCTTGTAGATCAATTAAACAGTGCTCTGCTCCCATTCATCACCACACTAGAGTGACAGTACCAAGCTCTTCCATGGGCTTCTCTCTTTCTCTCCGCAGGATTCTCAGGGCAGGGAACAGCCCCATAATTCTGCAAACACTGTTTAATCCTGCTTACACATCAGCAGGATGCCAGGCCTCCTGTGTACAGCTAGATTCACCATGGGGCAAAACATTTGCATCAAATCAAACACGCATATGCCTAAGCAACTGTTTTGGACTGTAACAAGTAACCAGTGATGCATAGGCGTTGTTCAGTTTTAATTGGTTAAAATATTAGACAAGCTTTTTAACGTCTTGGCTAAAATGTTCCAAACAAATACTGCATATGTGGGACAGCTGAATGTGCGAGATCAGTGTTTTCCAACTTTTTATCTATACTATTACAGCCCCATCAGTAAGGCATTACTTCAGCAAAACCAAACTTAGAATGAGCATTATCACTTTTATTATTAGTAATTTTTAAACCAAATAAAGAATTTTACATGGTTACAAAAAAAATCTATTTCAAATAAATGCTGTACTTTTGAACGTCTTATTCATCAAAGAGTTCTGAACAAAAGTATCACTGTTTCCAACATTGAAAATAATAAGACATGTTTCTTGAGCAGAAAATCAGTATATTAAAATGATTTCTGAAGGATCATGTGATTCTGAAGACTGTGGTAATAAGGAAAAATCTTACATTTTAATATTTTTTTATTAAATAAATGCCTCCAAAGATCATACTGACCCTAAACTTTTGAACATTAGCAAAAAAATGTCAAGTGGGTTTCATCTACGAAAATGTATAACTTTAAACATGTTATTTTGTTTTATTTCTGTAATTAAACTGTTGAAATCACTATATCCCTCTATTGCCCAATACCTCTGAGTAACAAACCCATTGTCAAAAAAAAAGGCAATAGAATGAAGAAATGACTTTCAATAAACCAAAAGTTTTCTTGGTCATACTACATTCAATATTTATATTATTCTCCTTACTTGAAACACTATATGGGAGATGTATAATTATCTATTGTTACATATCATTATTGTCTCATAACATTAAAGTCAAATGAAAACAAGTAATAATAAGTAATAATATTTTACTTTTTTCTGTATTTTATACATATTATTTGTATTTTGACATCAGTAAACAATAGATAAACTCGGTCAATTTCCCTCATATAAAAAAGTTGCCTTTCTATAATCTAATAAAAAAACATTAATCAGACTCAGTTTGTTCAGATTATTTATGTATTTTTTTTCCAGTGAAACTGAGTGACACTATTCTTCAGACATTATTCCTAAGGATATTATACAAGAAAAGTCAAATGTATTTAAACACTGCTTTTATAATGTGTATGATTGAGCGTTCATGTATCCATCTATCCATCCTCCTCCACTTATCCGGTTCTGAGCTGCAATGGCAGCAGACTAAGTAAGGCTGACTATACAATATGTCCTTTTCCTCACCCACCCAGCTTCTCCTGGGTCCTACATGAATTAATATATTGGAGCATAAATATAAAACATTGAAAAAAATGCAAGTCTTAATTTCTGTTTAGCAAAATCTTTCCATGTACCCCCTGGGACAGACATACCACTGGTTGGGAATTACTGTCTTAGACTAATGTTTACTGATATTATTCACATGAGGATGCTTCATTCTGGTTTGAATGATTCACACAGTTTGAGGCTTTTAGATTAAACTAAGATAGAAAACCTGTTTTACAAGTCTATGGATAAATTTGGGTGTTCAGAAACCGCTGACCTGACAGGAAAAGATGAAATATTGCGCTCTCAGCTTTGTTTGAGCCTGGGAACTCCTGGAAAGAGAGATCTCCAGCTAACTTGCTCCCAATTATATCTTCATGCTTGTGGCAGTGAAAAAAACCCAAACCTCTCACTATGAAGTGAAAAGTAACACTGTGAAGTAAGAAAGATTAGATTCTTACTTCATATACCACGGATGTTTGAAATGGACACGAGGTAAGGGGCGAAAGGCAAGTGTTTGACATGCTGGGCAAATGTCACTGTGTTTTTAACCCGGAGTGGAAAGAGAGAGAGAGATCAGCGAGAGACCACCACCACAGATGGTATCCAGCGGCCTGCAAAATGTCAATGGGTTTTAACCTCGTTTGACAAAAGCAGAGCATATCCTCCCAGAGTATGATCCTTCAGTAAATGTCAGGGAGGCATTTCAGCATCTCTCACTGTCCCTAGAGACACAGCATACAATGCACAGCAACAACACGGGCACGAGCAGTGACCGGAGCCAACCAGTGTAAACAGATTTAGTTGCCTTCAAATGTAAAAGGTTAAGAAGCCTGTAAAAATGCATCTAAGGTTTAGCTATGGCTTAGGGTCGGAGACGGGGGCATTTTTGCTTTATCTTATTGCATGTGGCATAAATGAGTGTTTGATGGACTGTGATAATGGGGTCTAAAAATAACTGCTCCCATCTGTTCATCTATCAGCCTGCCTCATGGCAACACATATTAGACAGACCTTTGCTCCAAGAATCAAAATACTGTGCTGCTTAACTTGAGGAAAAGGGTATTTTAGTATTATTTTTTTCCTCTGTTTTATGAATGTCAGGAGCTCATATCATTGCAGCTGAAATACCTGAGAAAATGCAGAAAGGTGGTCAAAGGATGTCATGACCTGTGGTAATGGATCAGCATGTCAGACATATCAGACTACCTCTCGCTATCAGCAGATGTTAAATGTCTCAGCAGCAAACGTCTTTCTCCTTGTGTAAGGACATCAGTCTGTCTGAGATTGTTGCAGTGGGGCTCTCATATACTTTTAGCGTCTTGAGATAAAAAAAAAAAATGAGCAGAAGATCTTTTACATTCTCTGTCTAGACCTTTGTTGGTTATGTTGAAGCCTTGTTGTTTGGGGTGTAATGGCTGAATCTAGGAGGATATCAGTTAACACACACACACACACAAGGCCGGGATGCTGCAGCCACTGCTGAGATGGCATTGTATTTCAGAGAATGCTGTAAACAGCACTTTTCAGAACAGCCAAGAACAGCACTCATAAGGGCAACACTGACCTAAGACAATTTGGCAACGCTAGAATGAAAAACTAGCTTACTTATATATGTGTATATTATACATTTATGCATTTGTCAGATATTTTTATCTGAATTGACTAACATTGCACAGGTAAACAGGTATATAATTCGTCAGTGAATGCATTTCCTGCAAATCAAACCCATGACCTTGGTGTTGTTAGCACCATTCTCTACTGTTTACATACACTATAGATAAGGAGGACTATTCAGGAAATATGCAGTATCAGTCTCAAATAATGAAAGCAATCTCAAAATATTATTCACTCAAACAGTCTTGAATGGCACTAGCAATGCCATGGTCATGTGTCCCATACCTAGGGAATGCATGGGCTCATGCATTGGTCCTAAGGATAATGGGCTTTTGATTTTCATCTTGGCTTCCTTGTCTCATATAATACACAGTGTGTCAGGAATTTGGACATCATATTTGATTCCAGTTTAAAGTTTGACAAACAGGTTTTAGTTGTTGTGAAGTCATGTTTTTACCAATTTAGCCTTATCAATAAAGTTATGCCCTTTTTATGTAGGATAAATCTTGAAACAGCTTCCATGCCTTTGTAAAATTTTGGATTAATTATTGTAACCCGCTGTATTATGGACTTACTCAGGCTTCCATTTCTCATCTTCAGTTGGTTCAAAATGCAGCTGCTAGACTACTCAAAGGGAAGCAAAAATGTGACCATATAACTGTAGTTTAGTAAATTTAGTATTTAGTAGTAGTATATAACCTTTTCTATGAAGCCTTCAATAATATGGCATCTCAATACTTGATTACTGATTTATTGCTTCCGTATACTCCTTCTAGAATCTTGAGCCCTTGTAAGCTTGGCCAACTCATAGTTGCTAAAATTAAACTATAAAAAAAAAAAACAGTCCTTAGCATGTTAATCGCGGGATTTCCCGTTATATTCTGTTGAATGCTTACTGCATGTTTTTGTTCTTTTATCCTTTTATGTAATTAATAGTGTTTCTTTTATTCTTTGTGAAGCACTATGGTCAACCTTGGTTGAGTTTAAATGTGCTTTAATTTGATTGACTGATACCTTCATATACACTTTGGATGCAATGTAATGTAATTGCTTTCGTGTCTGCCAAATGCATAAATATAAATGGTTATACTCTGGCAAACAGTCTGGGGCTAGTTTCAGAGAAAGGGTTTAGGTAAAGCCTAATTAGGCCTTAGTTCAATTAGGACAAGCTCAAACACGTTTTAGTATAGGATGATACTTAATTATCTGTGAAATCAGAAACGAGTGTTCAGAGTATTTAAACTATGGTCATCTATCTAACCTCTACCAGGCTTTAGCAATATTTGCTTTAAAAACAATGAAATAAAAAAATACTCCAAAGGAGAGAAACAATATCGCCAGTTAAATTAGTACTTGACATTTATCAGCGATATTCACCAATAAAATGCATGGCTTGCTCCAGTATCAGCATTGTTTTACTGCTTAATACTGTCATTTGGAAATGGAAGTGCAAAAAATGACTATTGTAAAACACAATTATTTTTTAAAAAGCTGAAAAGTAAAGTGAGATGAATGAACATGTTAGTGTAACCTGGATGAGGACAATGGAAGATCAATGATTCACAGGCATGCCGTCAGCACCAGCTCACCCAAGAAAGCCTCCATCATTAGGATCTAAGCAAAATGTTCCCAACCAGGTCACTATAATCAGAAAACCTGCAGAAAAGAAAACAAGGAAGATAAATGAATTGATCACTTGATTGTTGGATAGTTCCTACTCAAAAGATCAACTAGAAGGTAGCTAAAAGAATTTGAACTTTTAAACAACCCCTCCAAACATAATGAGAGGCATTACTGCCTGAAGAAAAGCCCCCCAAAACCATCCTTGTTCCATTCCTGCAAAAGAGAAAAGACCATGTTATTAAGATATTCTTAATGCAAGCTACTGGCTAGCAGAGGGGTATTCTCCCCTCGAAAGGAGGGAGAGAAATAGCAGGCCCCTCTTTAATTTAAGTAGCGAGGGGAGTTCATCCCCTGCTGGCCCCTGCAGTCAAAGCAGCAAAGAGTGTTCTTTCCAGCGGGAGAAAACAGCAGGCCCTTTTTCTTTTTGAGGGGCGTTCGTCCCTCACTGAGGGATAGAACAGCAAGCCCTTGTGGTTATAGCAGCAAGGGTGTTCTCTCCAGCGGGAGTAAACAGCAGTCCCTAATTAATTTTTTTATTTTTTTTTTTTTTTTTGTTTATTTTAGTAAAAATCCACTTGGTCATCACCAAACTTTCTATTAGCTGTAGATCATGCAGTATACCATTACTCTGGCTCAGAAGCCTGTCCAAAATCAGATCATGAGGTGACTTCGTGCAAAAAAGGCTGCCTGCAAGTCATTGCCTGATACTCAACAAGCATAGACTGTATAGAGACATAGACGTAGTGTCTGTGTTGTCACCCGTAGACTCCTGAAAAGTGTTTTTGAAGCTCAAAGTGTGCAGAGCAGCCAGTCGCCATCTTGGCCAGACAATCGAAAATGGGCAAAAGGCAGGAGCTGGTTGCTGAAGCTACGCCCACCTAGCACAACAGCATTATCAGCAGAGGCAATCCACCTGTCACTCAAGTGACCACGCCCTTTATTATGCAGAACTTTAAGGCTTAATATAATTTAAACGGCTGAGTTATAAAAAAAAAAAAAATCCACCCCTTCACAGTTGTCATGAAAGGCAAAATTATCTATATAGATCAAAATTATTTTTTGAACCAGGCTGTAAACATGTTTTGTTTGTTTGCTGTAAAGTTGTGGATTTTAACATGGGGAGTCTGTGGGACTGACTCCCTGTTGCAGCCAGCCTCAAGCGGCCAGTCGATGAATTACAGTTTTCGGAGCGTTAACGGGTTTTATTTACGTTACCAAACATTTGTTATAACAGTAGTAAATATAAGTAAAGTTTGATGTTTGAATGCCAGTACAAATCACTACCGTATTGATATTGTAAATTATACAAATACAAATGGTTAACTGAGCCGGACCTGTCATTCAACAATTGGTTGCTTCATCGGCATTTCTTTTATAAATAACTAGTTAAGTTGTCCAAAGTAATTTAATGGTACCATTCACAGCGTTATTCAAACGGACCTTTTCACTGACGTAATGAAGCAATTACGTGCACTTGCTAGCCTGTTCCATTCACGTGTTCTCCGAATGCGAAGAGGAGTCTCGCCTAGCGTCTGAAGGAAGTGACTTGGAAGGATCAGTCCTGCCAAGGAAGTATCCTTGACACTGAGAAACGCCTAGTAACTTCTCACTAGTGATTCCCTATGGTTTTAGAGGATGATTACTCCTCGTCGCCCCCTGTTGTTCAGAGAATAGTACACCAGGGTTCTTACACCTTCCAAAGTAAAATTCACTTCCAAGGACATTTCAATTTCCAGCACTTTGCGACTGGGTAAATTACCTTTTAAATACATACTCTTACCTTAGGTAAGCACATGCACAGATATAACAGACAAACCTTACTTTGTAAATCGTTTGGATTTTATAAGGCACATTAGAAATTTGCATTGCTCTATGCAAAAATCAGCAAATTGCCAGCAGGTGGCGCATTTGTACCCGTACAAACAGTTTGTTTGAAAGTCCTTACATTTAAATGTCCTTAGATTTTAGTCACAATGACAATTAATGTCAATTATATTTTTGTTGGGGGAATGACATGTCATATTCATACATCCTTCAATAGGTAATTTTAGTACCATAAAACAAGATGGCTAAACCATTTAGGATTTAAATGTACAGAACCGAGCAACAAACATTCCTGATTACTGACTGATATCACTGCATCTCGCGGACTACACCACAAATTAATTATTGTTTACATCGTTTCCGCTGTTTATGATGACGATATTCGAGAGAGTCCAGTCTGTAGCATTCGACGCCATGTGTGATTAATAATAATCCCAATAATGCCTTCCCTAATGCTGGGGAACCCTAAATAAAGATTGTATGCATTGTAAGCCAACCTTAAATGTTTACCACAATAACACTTTCCTTCATTTTCACTTTTCTCTTTAATCATGACAGTATTAAGATTTAGTTTAACTGAGCAGGGAAAATTTAGTGTACCTTTATATGCTCAAAGCGCACACTCTCCCATGGAAACAAAACCAAACAGTCTTAACAGGGGGCTACTCAAGTATGCAGGTCTCAGTATACCATAATTTGTAATTTCGAGCCATCGCTGACTGAAGCAGCAACCTCCGGAAAGAAGTGGGGTTTTTTCTCCTCTATAGGACTTTTCAAGGCAGGTATAGCACAATATGATACTGGACACTAGATAAGCCTCAAGCAAGAAGGCAGTCCCAATACCCTGATAGCTTTAAGCAAAGACCTTCTGAAGTGCATGGGTGAGTGGGGGCAGCATCCCCTTACGGAAGAGAGAAGTAGCGAAGGGTGCTCTTTTATAACAGCTAAAAAGAACAGCCCCTTTAATTGTTAGCCCCATTATGGGACTCACAGCTGAAAGTGCTATACCTAACTTATAATTGTAACGGTTTCCTACTTTAGTGTTTTACAAACATAATTTTGGTGTCTTTGGGAAGAAGACACTTTGGGCTTTACTTTTTATTAACCAGATTTGAGAATGCTCAAAAATATTAAAAGTTATAGACACTGAAGTGCCTTTTTGATTTTTTTTTGCTGAAAGTGATTTTATTTTTTTACCACACCTGCAAATATTTTTCTGAGACTATGTCTAGACTCCCCACCCCCCAAATATGCTCAAATATGCTTCTTCAAACTATTTAGTCAGTAAACATACCGCTGCATAGTTTTTTAAATTATAAAACACTAGACAGAAACTTAAACATCATATAAGTGATTTATTTGAGCACTAGAAAAATATAATAAGAATAATTTGAGTAAGAAAAATAAGAATAATAAGAAAAAAAAAGATTTAACTTTGTTCGCCAATTACAGAAAATCCTGAGATTGCTAGAAATGCAGCATTTACAATGAATTATGATGCAAATAAGTGCTGATGTGCTGATGGCCACTGATACAAATGGTAATAACACAAATGCGCCATAAAGTCAATAATCCACTCTCTCTATTCATATAGACATGTTCACTTTGATAGCCGTGGTCATGCAGTAATAGCGAGCTGATTCGGGCTGATGTGCACTCAAACAGATGGTAATCATGCAGATACATTCACATTCAACATAAAACACACTCTCACATATATAAAAACTGTTGAGAAATAAAACAAACAAAAAGAAAAAGGCGATCGCTATAAATTCAAATACACTATCTTTCGCCTATCTTTCTTTCATTCTATTTTCCTGTGGATCATTTCATTCTGTTTGTGACACTGTACACTGCAAAACCATGCTGTTTTTTTACTACCAAGACACAGTTTCCGACCATGAGTTATTCCATAATGGACACAAACAGTTCTGTCGCTTAAGAACTGAAACTAGGGCTGTGCAAAAAATTTAATGCGATTTTCATGCACATCTCATCAGTAAAGACGCTCCTTTAATTAGAAGTATTATCTCCACCACGTGTGTTCAGATCAGGGTTGCCAGGTTTTCACAACAAATCCTGCCCTGTTGCTTCTCAAAACTAGTCCAAAACTAATCGCGATTCCAGGAGGTTCCCAGATAATAATAAAAAATTGCTTCCCGGGTTTTTTTTTTGCCATGGTTGTCTTGGTAAAATTAGCATTTTAGGGGCTTAATATCATGTTATTGGTATTGGGGTTGCTTTGAACTGCGGACATGGAAAACAACCGCAGACTTGGCAACACTGGTTCAGGTGGAGCGGCAGTTACTACACAGAGCCGTAGTCTACCGACAACTAACACAAAATCCCTTTCAAAATTGACAAAGAATCGCCACCGATTTTAAAATCGATTTTGTGTAGATTGTCAGTGAATTACGGCTCTGTGTAGTAAATGCCAACCAATGTTGCCAAGTCTGTGGTTGTTTTTCATGTCCGCGGGTCGAAGCGACAATACCAATAACGTGATATTTAGCCCCTAAAATGCAAATTTTACCAAGGCAACCATGCCATAAAACTTAAAATGTAAAAAAAATTGTTATCGGGAACCACCTGGAAACGCGATTTTGGCTAGTTTTGGACTAGTTTTGAGAAGTAACTGGGCATGATTTGTTGTGAAAACCTGGCAACTATGATCTGAACACACATGCTGGAGATATACTTCTAGTTACAGGAGCGTCTTTACTGATGAGATGTGCATGAAAATCGCATTTGATTTTTTTGCACAGCCCTAACTGAAACGTTAACAAAGGAATTATGATCCATTTTACAATGTCATTGCTTCATTGGACTAAACGCCCTTACGAAAAATAACCATGGTTTTATTATAGTAAAACTGTAGTAAGAATGTTCATGTTTTTTTTGTTTTTTTTATGTGTACTGCTTACACAGATGTAGCAAATACAGTCTTTATAAGCTTTCCTTTGAAAAACAGCGATCTTTCGTCGATGCTTGAGGCTTAGATCTTTATAATGATACATAGTTTGTCAAGATTAAATTTGTCCCGTTTCATTTAATCTATTCATAAACACTGACATGTGCAAGTTGAGTTTGTTTCAGGACGAGGGTGTCAGGGTGCTGGCTAAGAGGTTAAGCATATTCTCCAACAATGTCTCAGGTTATTCGCAAAAAAATGTCTCAGGTTATGTATGCAACCATGGTTCCTCGAGGGAACATGATGCTGCGGTGAATGCTATGGGCAATGCCCTCTGCATGACCACGCTCTGAATCACATGTATAATCAGTCCAATGGAAAGTCAAGACGTCATAGCCCGGTGACGTCATCGACCAGGAAGCTTAAAAGCATGTGCGGCAGTGCTGGCGTTAGCCTCTAGGAATTGAGCAAGCACTGGCAGGAGGGCCGGGAGTATGTCTTCGAGACACTACATTACCTGAGATGTTCCTATTCAGGAACTCGAGCTGCATCGAACACTATAGGGAACGAGGTGCCCACGTCACCAGACTTCCACATCTCTGCCTAGTGTGTAACCGAAGAGCACAGCTAAGGCAAGAGAACAGAAGAGCCCAGAGTGGTTTGCATATCTAGGCCATAGAACCTCACAAAGGTGGAGGCCATGGACCATCCCTCAGTGTTGCAGATGTCCTGCATGGATACACCTGCTAAGAAGGCCTTGAAGGCCACCATACCGCGTGAGTGAGCCTTGACTGCCATCGGCGAGGGGAGATCAGAGGACTCATAGGGCAGGTTGAAAGCCTCAACTATCCCACGACTAAGGGTCTGCTTAGTTACAGGAACACAACCTTTTGGGGGGACCATATCACACAAGCAGTTGGTCCGTCTTTCTCCAAAAGGCAGCTCTGTGGATGTATGTGTCCAACGCTCAAACTGGACACATACAATTAAGCTTCTTCTGGTTAGGCTCCCAGAAGGGAGGAGGGCAGAAGGCCTGCAGCTAGAGATGCTTTGGCCATGCCGGGTCAAGTTGGCGCTCTCTGCACCATGAGGTGAAGAGCTTCCACTTCATGGCATAAAGTTTCCTCATTGGGGGAGCTCTAGTTTGGAGGATGGTGTCAACAACCTCGGTTGAGAGACAGGATGCTATGAGCTGTGCCCCCTCAAAGGCCACACCCACAGTTTTTACAGCTTTGGGTGGGGGTGAATTATTGTACCCTGCTCAAACTCTCCATATCTGCTTCATCGCCTCGGGGTGAAGCATCCATTCCCTGGGCCCCTGCCCCTGTCTGCTCCCATATTGAGATAACCAGGAATGTATACAAAGGTTTCTTCCACTTGACCTTGATAATTCGAACTGGATTCCCCCTTGGGAAAAATCCACCACTGTAGGGGCCTCATGTACAGCAGGCCAAGAGCTATCATGTTGGACGCAGCTGCCATCAGACCTAGCAATCTCTGAAACTGCTTGAAAGTGGAGCCAGAACAGCATCCACACACTTCGTAAATGTGCAGGGTGAGAGTGCAAGGCCGAACAGAATTCCTCAATATTGGTATGCTTTGCCCCTAAAAGCAAACCTCAGAAAACTTCATGTGTTTCCAAATGATGGAGACATAGAAGTATACATCTTTAAGATCTACTGTGACAAACCAGTCCTCGGACCTGATTTAAGATACAACATGCTTGATGGTGAGCATCTTGAACTTCAGTTGCATGACTGAGCAGTTTAACTGACGCAGATCTATGATCAGATGCAACCCCCCATCCCTTTTTGGAACTATGAAATGCATCCTTCCTTACTATGGTG